>NW_010184238.1:13394-22356 GCF_000695765.1 Mesitornis unicolor
GTAGGGAAATATTTTCAGAAGTGGTGACAGAACATGAGAATATCTATTAAAAACTATGATGATCTCAGAAATACATTGCTGTCATCAGTAATTAATGCATGAGTTATAAAACTCAAGCAACTAACTTCAAACCTCTGTCTTCTCTTGTACAGCTGTCTTTCTAACTGTGATCAAACACACTGTTTAATGGATTGATCCCTTTCCTCTTCCCCACAGGCATTCCTATTCAAACATCTACATTTTCTTGTAGCTACATTATGCATCATGTCTGAAATCAACATGACCATGGAAATTCCCAAAGGAACCTGGAGCGCGGCTCATGTTGCTCTCATCGCACAGGAAATGCAACCATTCTTACTCATCCTTCCTCTGTAATGAAGAGTCAGATACATTGCCTTGCTGTGCTGAGGAGGAAATTACTGCATAATCTCCTTTCACAGCTAGACAATCCCCTCTTTCCAAAGCAGGCTAAGCATGCAAATTCTCCAGACATATTTGATGAATTTCTAATCACAGTAGGTGAAATGACAGGGCAAAGGCGAGTGTCAGTGTCAGAAGCCTTGTCCTGGCTCCTTGCTGAAGCTATTGTTTTCCTTGTATGCTCACCCACATATTAATTGTGGATGATACATATTTATAGCATATGCTCTAGGATAAATAAACCATAATCAGGTCAAACTGTGGCCAGGCTTAAGGTCAGTTAGAAGTCTTGAAAAGACACACATCCTCCTTAGCACTTCACATGAGCTGCAAAATGAGATGCCCAGGGTCTCCCAGTTTATGCTCTTACATCCCCAGCATAGTGAAGTAGTGCCTTCTGCTAGTTAGGATGCTCCCTTCAATCTTTTGAGATAGAAGAGGGATGGTTGTGGGCTCCTAGGAGCAGTCTAAGATATGTCTCCCCAGCCTGTCAGGTGATTTTATAGCCCTCTGTGGTTAGATTTTCCTGTGTGGTTAATAGACACATTTCTTTTTTCCAAGTGGGAACAGAAAAGAAAAAAATCTTATTTGCCATTGAGAAACACCTATTTGCTCAGGCTCCCTTCGGGTCAAGTGCTTAAGGAAATTTTGAGAAAAGATTCAATAGTTCAATGGAAAATATGAACATGCATTCCTTTGCTGCACTAACAAAACCAAATGTTTCTTATGCAAGCGCTAGTAAGCCTCATGCTTTAGCCTGTAAGTTAATTGTTAATCACAAGAGGACAAGAATGACATTTTCCAGTTAATAAAATAAATCCACAGTTTTCCATGTAGACTTTTTGCACCTCTCTCTCCCTTTTTGGGCTCTCCCAGAGTTAGAGATAGTAATCAGTAAAGCACTGGCATAATCTGGTGCTCTGTATTCCCACATCAGTTGTGCACGACACTATTCAAGGTATCTGAAATGACATGTGACTCCAGCTGCAATATTTGATTATGTGGCTTGCTGCTGTAATTGTTTCTAGTCAATGTAGATAAGGGATGAGGAGAGGCAGCAGACCAAGAGAAGATTACACTCCACTTAGTGGCTTAGGGTTTAATAATCTGTTGTCCCTGACTGCCCTGGGTCTACAAGGTGGGAGAAGCCCCTTTCTGAAGTGACGGAGTGCTGGTGGCTTTATGGTGAGGAACCTGATCCAAGGCATAATGAGGTGGTGGTTGTTATGGCAGAGCAGGAGGGAGATGGAGCCCACAACCAAAAACTCATTTAGCAGAGGCATTATCTTTCCATTGTTTCTTTTCCCCATCCATCCCTGAGGCACCAATTGCTGCTTGCTGTCTCAGACAGGACATAGGGCTCAATGGGCACTGGGGTTGGCCAGCCTGCCTGCTGTTGCATGTCTCTGACTGGTCTGCCTCCTCATCATCTGTGAGCATGGCCTGGTGGCAGAAATTCTGTCCTGTAGCAAATGCTGCTTCTCAGAAGGTCAGCTTCAGTTTCTTCCCTGGCCAGGCAGAGGAGATACAGCAGCAGAGCTGCTTCACACGTGGTCAGTTTGGCTGACAGCTGGGACTCTTGTTCAAGAGCCAGAGATATTTCAATATTGACATGTAGTATTGTGTGCAGAGATCATGCTGAAAATTAATTGGAATTACTATTTTCTGAAGAGCTACTGAAGGCCAAGACACAATCATGACTAGAGCTGAGGAAGAAACAGCCCTCAGGGATCAGAAAAGTAAGTAGAGCACCTTAAAGACTCGTTGGACTCTTATTAGTCAGTGTTTCTTACAAATGCTGTAATGTACTTTGTCATGCTGACAATTTCCTGCAATAAGAAAAGGGACATGCCAAGAATATGGCAGTGTTTAAGGAATGGTGGTGAAATCTCATTGAGACAAAAGCTCAGCAGAAATGCCAGCTCAATGACACATGCTCTCCTCTCCTTTCTGCTTAGACCAGCCATTCCTGGGCTCCACCACCCCCTTAACACTAGGATACAGCAGATAAACTTGAGAGCAAGTCTAAACAAGTGATAACCAATGCTCTGCTTGCCTCCCATTCTAAAGAGTTATCTGATGCCCATTTCTTCTTAAAGAAGTGCTTTTTTAATAATTCTTTTTTCCTTAACAAAGTTTCAAAATCTTCAGCAATTCTGGGCCAGTTCATCAACTATAGCGAAATGTGCTTCTACTAAAATCACCTGGTCCACGTCTTGTTCTGCAAATTTGATAACAGTCAGTATATTGGGCTCACTCTTTTTGATTATTTTTTTCTCCATCCAGAGAAAATTCTCTGACCAGTGCTTCACACATGCTGCTTTTGGGCTGTTGTGAATGGCAATTTCATATTTTACAAGGTATTTACAGATAATAAAAGCTATTCCTCAGGATGAAACATCATCAAGAGGAACAGATTCTTAACAAATTAAAAGAAAAAAATCCCTTCCTTGTACCCAGCTTTCCTTACTGGCCATCTGCTAACAGTACCTATGTGTGTATAAAATTCATTTGCACATATAAATTGAAAAGCCTCATTTGCCGAGCCTGCCTGTAACTGTGCTCTCTTGCTGGGGTGAATATTAAGTCTCTGATGCATGCATATTATCCAGTGAACTTATAATTGCAAAGGCAATCCGCATCCAATTATCTGGGGTTTTACTGCATATTTTCTACACATAACTCAAGCAGTAAGTACAACAACACATTAGCTCTCCAGGTGTCCATTTGGCTGGAAGAATTAGTAAGGTGCTGGCATTTAGCTCCTGTGCTCTGAAGTGTAATTCACTCACAGTGTTGCTGCCAACTTCAGAGGTCACTTATACACTTGGTGCAGGATACAGACATTGTGGGGAAGACACCCAGAATCCTCTGCATCTGACCAAAACAGGCAACTGGAGCAACTTAAGGAAAACAGTCCCTAAGCCATGTCTAATTTCCTTTCCCTGCCTCCAGGAAAGCATTTCACTGATGCACAGCCCAAATGTGCTGGCTGAACACATGTGGAGAGGATTTCAGACTTGTGTTACCTCCTGTGGAGCTTGGGATTGATCTGCAGCTCCTAGGGATCACAGCTACACTGGCTTGACTACTAGTCTACCAAAAAAAAATACAGAATCCATATTCACAGCACTCCTTCCCTGGACCTATCTTAACCTCCTCCTCCCTTCAAAGCAACAAATATATACAAATATATACAAGCATCTACTTTGCAGATGTAGCTTGCCTAGTAACCAGGGACAACATCTGATTCAGAGCTCATTACACCAAGGAACCAAAACACCAGTTCAGCATCATGACAGACAGACAGACAGACAGACATGCGTCTGAATGAGCTGCGTTGCTGCTCAAGGTAATTCTTTACCCTTCCTGCAAAATTAGTGTTTATGATTCTTCTGGCCTCTCACAGACTGAGACAACTGTTACCCTACTGTCTGTCAAGTGTTAGTTGCCATTGTGGCAGCGAATGGATTTTGTATAGAACATTAAAATATTCAAGAACCATGCATAGCCTGCAGCTTGCTTTAAGCCAATGACTTCCCCAGTGGGAAACGGAAGGAAAGAGCTGTTCCAGGGAAATAATAAAAGTCATACTAACAGTATAAAAAGTACAGTGCGAGATTAGACTTCAATCCTATTTCACTGGGTATCATGCAGAGTCTGTGGAATCACTCCCTGTTTGCACTGCTTTAAATAACATAAAATGTTAAGGAATTAAAAACAATCAATGCTAGTTTTAGACTTTCTTAGAATGAAAAAAAGCAGGCTGTGCGTGTGTATGTGTGTGTGGCATTTCATCAGGCAAAAGTACTACACATTTAAACATACTGTTCTCTCAGAACAACAACTAAACTGTTGAACTAATGCCCCATGGCACTGGACACCAGTGCTTAAAAGCACATAACAGAATTTTAACTACAACTGAAAGAACATTCTTAGTTACTATATATAAAAACACAAACATTTCAAACAAATAAAAGCATCACATGTGGTTAGCTCACTTCTAATTTGAGAAGACTAGAAAAAACTTTCTGCCTCCGACTATTTGTGCCACAATTGGCAGCAGCAGATGTAACAGGTAGCTTTCTACAATGTAGGTAGCTGTGGCTATCACAGCTAGGTATCTGCCTGCAGAATAGATGTTATTGAAAAAATGCCCTCATATTTCTTCCCTTGAGCATGGATATCTTCTTTTTTTAAAAACCAATCATTGCAGTAATACTTCTCAGCATATCTGCTGACATTTTGGAAAGCTCATCTAAACACCTGTCAGACACTTGTGTTATTAAGAATCATGTTTCAGATCACTGTGAATATTACCAGAAAAATATCAGTAACAGCATACAGGTTCTCCTTTACAAACCTCAGAAAAATAATGACTGTATTAACTTCTAAAGGGCTATTACCACCTCATGTATACATGTTAAACTTCAAGATAACTCCAGTCACACACAGTGTTTGTAAAAGCTTCAGGCTGCAGAGCTGCATCCAGTCAAATCCTTCCTGACTTAACATCAATTCTAAACATTTATAGCTCTGGAGCGAGGAGGTTTTCTGCACTGAATCAACAAAACAGAAACAAATGAACAAACAAAGAAGCCAAATGCTCAGGGCTGGAAGAACAGTTGTCTCCTCTCCTGGCTTGGGACTGGAGTGTAGTAGATGGTGTCTGATCTCTGTTCAAGAGGTGCGGTTGTCAGAGGCCTGTGGCCAGCTGCTCTGTGCCCCACAAGCACCCCACAAGTTCCACCATGGTCAGGAAGTCTGGTGTCAGATACAGAATCAAATATGCCTACATTGCTCAGTGGCAAAGGAGATGGATCATGCTCCCTGTCCAAGGACAAGTGTTGTGGCTGGGCTATGTCCATGTCACACACCACTTCACCAGTGAAGGCTCTGCCCTTCATTAAAAATAATTTACATGCATGCATTTTCCAGTTCCCAGTGTGTAAATTGTGGGAAGGCTGTGTTTTAGCCCACCCAGGCAGTGTTTTTATGGCATGAATATGGCTTTATGATTAATTCTCTCTAGTAAGGTATAAAGGCACCTGAGAGCATTCAGGGGCTGCAACATCTGTTGGGATGATGTGGGAGGACTGCTTAGAGCAAAGGAAGCCAAGCTGGTAGGGTGGTATCCACACTGCCTCCTGGGAAAGGACATAATGCACTTAATTCTTCACATTGTGCTTAAGTGTCTTGAAAAGCAGTAGTTGACGTGAGTCAGAATGACACAGGAAAGCATGTTAATGATGAAATAGACAAACACTGCTCTAGCACTCCAGCTCACTCCTCACTCCACTTATTACCCTGGGTTTAGCCTTTATGATCATTCATCAACAATTAGAAATGTTTCCTGCTATTTAACTTGCAACAGGGTTCATGTAGTTTGGAAATCAGAGGGCCGTGAAAAGTTTCCTTTCTTGTGAAAAGCAGATCGCTGTAGAAGGGAAAATTTGGAATTATTTTGACAGATCTCAGACAGCTGGACACTGTGATTAATATAAACTACTACTAAGTTCTATAAGCTCTGTATATCCATAGAGAAGTTGAAATGACTACCATGAAGAGTGGGCAGTCAGGGGGAGAAAATCTTGTGAAGAAATGTAAGGGCTTTTATATCTGCATATATTCATTGAAAGAAACTACTTGCATCTATTAGACACAATTCATAGAGGACAATTGCTTTAGGGCATGGCTTTCTTTTAAAAAAAAATTAGTGGGTGTTTTGTCATCCTTGCCATGCATTTCCACACTACTGTGGATGCAACTCAAAACTACTGACTAGCTGACTACTGCTAAATATTCAGAAAGATGCACACCAAGAAGGAAGATCATACTGTAAAAGGCTGCTCTTTAATTGCTGCAGTGACTACAGTGACTCCTTCTCCCTGTACAGGGAGAGAATGTCAAGAACAGCAGAAATCATTAGGAAACTGCAGGAACATTTTTATACTGAAAGTCACAGGAGATACAGCTTTCTCACTTTGCATCCAATTAGGAGAGGTTACCAAAAGGCAATTTAGAAGATATGTGGGCATGAAGGATGGGATGGTAATTTCTTTCCACGGGTTCAGTTTGGCTCCCACTGCACTGTTAGAATACTGCTAGAATGGGAATGTGAAAAAAGAGTATTTCTTTTCATTTACCTGGTAAGAACTGCTATAAATTGAGACTCAGACATAGTGTTTGTGGAAAAGCTAAGGAGGTGACATAGTGATGGGTTTTCCAAGATGAAAATCTATGAAAAGATCACATTTATTTATACAGTGCTCTGCCTATGGCTTTCGAAATCTAACTTCTGTCATGCAGTTTGCAATTTTTAATGAGTAAAAAGTAATTTATCAAGGGGTTGTTCTTAAGCAAATGGAAACATTCAAAGACATACACTTTACAATTTATTCTGAAGACAACTGTACTTTTCTGTTCACCTTTTACCTACTGCTGTGTAACCTCCTCTCTTATCTTCTAGAAACAGATCCAATCGAATGCTGAGGCACTTCACTGTATTAAACTGGTAGGGACTCCCTGGATTGCTGCTTGAAAGAGCCTACGAGACAAGGTAGGTAACTCAGAGGGGTATCTTCTCTTCCCCTATAGCTCTCTAAGAAACTTTGTTCTTGCTTCCTAGACAACAGCATCTGCCATTTGTGGTTGACTAGAACTGCCTGAATTGGAAGCTCAGCATGAAAACAAAGCATTGGACCCAGTCTCTCAGCTTCTTTGTATTTCATTTATTTTGTGTTTCTGCTTTGTCACAGACCTCCACTGCCAGACCATGAACTTGAAACAACCTATGCACCAAGGCCCTGCTACACCACAGAGTGTACCACAGAGTGTCTCTGTTTTCAGCCAGTGCAGCCTAAGACTTCCCTTGGGAGAATGTGGAATAGAAAGCCCAGAGCACACCATCTAAGAAAGCCAGCTGTATGTGACTCTCTGTCAAATGGAGCCCAGCAAACCTCCAGGCTCACCAGGGTATTTCGGATTTGGAAACTCAAATTCCTTTTGGCACTTTGTTCTTTGTTGGACCTTTCCCACCAAAGCTGAAACAAGAGTAACTTCCCCTCCAAAACCAAGAAAGTGGGCTGCAAACATGTCTTTCTCAGGACAGAAGGGCCTCCTGAGGAGGACAAAGCACCTTGCAATGCTATCCTCTCCTGGGGTTAAGACAACAGGGTGCCTCAGGAAAAAGTCTTTTTGGGGGTAGGTTGGGACAATAGGTGGAAGATAAGGAGATGAATAGCATTTATGGGCTATAAGGATAAGTTAGGAGTTGCCTATTGTATTAAAATACAAATGTTACTCTGTACTCATGTATATATTAATCATTTTTTTTCTGTTGTGCATATCTTTTTTTCACACTCCCCCTAAGCTCTTTGGTTTCTTTATGCTTTCCTACAAAGCACTGACATTCTTGATTTCAGCGTGGTTAATGACATACCTTGATTTGCTGGAGTGCCTGAAATAAATGCATGCTTCTGTCAAGGTCATGTATTCTGTGGTGCTTGCAGATCTTTGCCCAGCTAGTATCACTGCCTGCCCTGTACCTTTTTTAAGTATGAACTACCTTGATGCCTCAAAAACTACACGGAAGAGGGAAGATTTTGAGAAGGCTGATCCAGTACCACTAAGTATGTTCATAATTGCTACCCAGAAAGGGTATAGCCAGCAGGAAACAGGAGTGACAGCACCAGGGATATCTCCCCATGGAAGACACAGCAACCAAACCTGATGGTCAAACCACTAACACATCCCTGTGCTACAAGCTCATGTCCTCCAGTACAGCATACGCTATGCTGGCAAATCAGAAAGATGCTGATTTTGGTCTCAGCTGGGCACATAGTACATGTCACTTCAGCACAGTGGGGAGTAGAAGTCAGAAAGGCATAAACTAATGATCTGTTAGGAAAGTTTTACCACAATTAGGCCCTCAAAGAAACCAGGCCTAACCAGCAGCCCATTGAAGCTAAACTGCCATATGACTTACAGGGTCTCAGAAACAGAGGTCGTCACATACTCAGGGGTCCTGAGGAAAGCTAGGGATGGAGCCCGCAGTCTTCTGTCTCTGCGAACCAGCTAAGGCAGCAATTAACAATGTGGCTTTTGGCCAACTACCCTGTTGTGAGGGTGTCCCCCACTCCACCACTGAGGAGACATTCATTTTTTAAAAAAAAATGTAACTACCAATCCCTTGCCCTGAATGATAGGAAGAGTTTCTGCTAGGACCTTGGAGAGAAGGAGATGATCCACAACATATTAAAAGCAATGGTAGCTGGGCCTGTGAAATACTTTCAGAAATATTATGAGTGACAGAAACATTTGAATTAGCTTTTGTTACATGTATGCCAGCAGAGTAGGCTGCCACAAAGTTGGTAGTGCTTTTCAAATTGTAATCCATGACCTCATAAAAGCACAGACTGAAATAAATAGATAAATGCCTTCAGACATACACATATATACTTTATAAACCTATAGATGTATGTATATTTATACATAAAACAGTATTGCCTCATCTACGTGAGAGAGCAACTACAGTGTCTTG
>NW_010184239.1:0-7849 GCF_000695765.1 Mesitornis unicolor
GGCCCGATCCTGCCCGGACGGGCGCTGGGCGCATGAGCGGCCCAGGCAGCGCCGCGGGGTCAGCTCCGCGCTTCAGTTCAACCCCGCGCAGCCAAAAAAGCGACGTCGCACCCAGTTTTTTTGAACATACAGGGCGCTAAACCTGCACCATTTAGTATGCAAGTGATGGACAAAGTTTCCTATTAACGCTCTTTATTTTTTTTTCCCCCCTTTTCTTGCCTTCTTTTATGAAGTATCTATTAAAGGTTTCCACGCAAGGCTAATTAGAAAATATGCAAAACTGCTTCCTGTTTTTTAATGTGGGATTGTGTTAGAGACCGTTTGGTAGGAACTAGGGGGGGAAAAGTCTCCGTTAGGCATATTAATGACTGTCCCTTTTAACAAAGCTGCTCGCCTCTCTGGGTGCTGGAATTCATTTGAAAATAAGAATACTGCCGAATTAGTGGCCTTCCTTTCACATGCAGCGTGATGTTATCTGATATTACACATATACAGAGTTTGCTGGCACGGTAATCAGAGCGAAATTCCTTATTCCTGCATAATTGTTATAACGCAGGGCCCTGCTCCCCCTTCTTCAGCCAAAACTCTGACTCACTTCAAACGGGGTTGGTTTTTTTTTTCCTTTCTAGGCAGCAGCTCTGGCAGAGGGCTCAGGGTTTGGAACTCCTCGTGTCTCCCCTAAAGGGAGCGAGCGATGTTTGGCACATCCCCAGCGCCAGACATTTTTAAAGGTATATTTAAGATGTGCGTATGGTGCCGCGGAGGGGATGGGGCAGGGTTAAGAGTGTGGAAAAACACGCAAAAACCCGTCTGACCTTCGCACTGTCAGCCTCACAAAAATTAAATTATTAAATTTGGGAGTCACTGTTACACTGAATAATTATTCTGATGAGCACCCTCATAGCTGCAAACAGAACAGGGCCGATAATTTCCGAATTGGACCCGTAACTGACACTCTTCTCTGATCTATTCTGTAATTCATATTTTTGACAATATGCAATCCATTAGCAGTAAGGAAAAACACGCGATAACTCCTTGGGTGGACTTAGGATTCTTGGGTTGCTCTCAGCCAGATGGCTTTTTTTGCTCTTCCCCCCCCCCCACGCACACATTTTGCTTTCACTTGTATTGGAACTGCTCTAATATTTCCACAGGATTTTTAAGATAAGTAGAAGGATTATTGGTCACGCTCCTCGAAATTCATCACGGAGCGAAGCAACGCTGGCTTTGACCGCAGCTCGTTATTTGTTGCGTTGCTCTAAAGCAGAATATGTTCCGGACACGCACCCTTCAAAGATTTGCAGAGAGGAAACCGGTCTCAGCAGAATCTGCCTCTGCATCAGCTCCTGGAGGGTCCTTAAATAACTTCTCTCCGCCACGGCAATATTTCAATATTCTCCTAAAAGATCCTTGTTAACAGGAGGGACCCCGCATCTCATAACTGGGTTTTTATTACAAATCCCAGGGATGTTTGTTCTATAGATACAAAGGGAAACTTCTGCTGTCTTGACTCTTTTTTTTTTGGTAAGGTGAAGGTTTCAGGGGTTGTGTTTTTTAAACCGCGTATATTTGGTAAACGCAATTACCTCCCTTCCACTAGCGGAACATTATTTTCTTCCTTTATAGTAATATATAGATCTGAAATTCCAAGGGTTTCTGGTGCTTTTCAGCTGTCACCTCAAGTCAAAATCATGGAGTTCAGCTATAAAAAAAATTCTATCTAATAAATTTAACTTGACCTAACTGGAAGTTTTTTAAAGCGAGCGGGTATTTTTGACATTAAAAAAAAATACATTACTACGACTGTATTATCCACACATCTCCTTACTTTTATTTATATCACTTAAAAAACCCCCTTGTCTCTCCAAAATGTGAAGTTCAACCCCTGCTAATATCAGTGACAGAGGGTGCTTGGGAGAGTGCACTTTTCTGAGATGCAACTTTGGGGCCATAAACCGATGCCGCATCAATCCTGTGTACAATACCACCTACACATAGGTATTGTCTGATTGCAGAGGGGCCCCCCTCATTTTGGCAGCCCCCCACACAGCCCGGCCTGCGCCACCACGGCCCTTTTCAGCCCTCCTCACCCATCACCCCCTCTTTAGCACTTTCCGGGCTATTTTATGTGCCCAAGTAAACTTTTATACTCTAGTTCGACTGTAATCAATTTTATTTATTTTTTTTTTTTTGGGGGGGTGGTTTTTTTTGTTGTTTTGCAGCCTTTTGTAGATTGAGTCTTTTGTTAAGAAAGGACGTCTTGTTTTCCAAAAAAACCCACGCCAGGAGTGATCGCTGGCATCAGAGTGCCACCAAAAGGCAGGAAAAGAAATCAGCAGCCAGGCACTGACCTTTGCAGAGACAGCTAAGGTTATGCACATAACATTTGCTTGTTTACTTTGCAAAATAAGCAATGAGTTGGAAACTCCGAGCTTAGCAAGCGCCTCGCTACACCTGGAAAGCAACACACTGACAACAGCAGCAAAACCCCGCGGTTGTTCTCGGCTTTTTTTGGGGGCTTTTTTTTTTTTTCTTGCCGTCGTTGTTGTTGTGCGCGGCGGCTGTTCGCTGCTCTGCTCTATATCTATCATGATGCAACTTTAATAACGTTAGCCAAGACTGCTCGGAAAATCACAGCTGTAGCTGGAGGCAAAAGGGAAAAAAAAAAAAATAGGAAAGAAAGAAAGAGGGGGGGTAAGGAAAAAAAAAAAGCTAAAATGAGGTGCTTCTCCCAAGCCTCACCTAGTGAGCTGAGTATTGGCTTATGCGTGAGAATAAGCAAACGAATCGATCGCTGCAGTAGGTTGATGGCTACTGGTCGTTTTGATGGATATGACGGTAAAAAAAAAGTCCAGATTGGTTCACAGTGGACCTCAAACCATGTCAGCTAAAACCAAAGAGACAAAAAAGTGACAGCTGCGGAGAGTACACTGCAGGCAGTCAATGGTTCCTGTGATTTATTGTTCCATCTGCCTTGCCGCTGTGAGGACAAGTTCCCCCTGATTTGGTTAAAATGAAAAGGACCTCAGAGAGCACGACGTGTTTTTTGAAAATGTGCAGAAACTATTTTTTTATTTCTTGATTTATGTGCCTTTCCCCCTCCATAATGTTTGCGCCAATTGTTACCCAATAATGCTTACTGAAAAATGTGAAGCTTCCCAACCACTACGAAATCCTCCAGACCGACCGCCCCCACCCCTCCGCACCATCACAAAAAGAGAGGGGGAGAAAAAAAAAAAAGAGGAAAAAACAGGGGAAAAAAACCTTACAAAAAAAAGAAGAAACCAGCATAAATAACCCACGCTGTCAAACGCAAGCCAGAAAACTAGTTTGTCTATTTTTTAACCTTCCTGCTTCCCAATTAAGAGCCTGCGTTTCAGAGCCCGTGAAGCCGCCAGGCTGCGAGGCGGTTAAAAGCCCGGGCTCGGCAATGGGTGGTGTGTAACCATTTAATATATTAGAGAGTTCAAACCCAGATTATAAATTTGCCTGAGCCACCCAAGTGCTCTGGCCAACAGTTTTCGATTAAGCGGAGGCGATTGCCAGAGCTCGGCCCTGCCGCTTGGGCGGAGGGGATGGAGCCTTTGCCGTGTTTACACACCAACTTTTTTTTATTATTATTTTTTTGGCGTTTCTGACTTGAAAAGGAACATTTCCTTCATGCGGCTGATATAGCTTATTACCCCATTAAAGAGCAGCACCGCACGACACTTCTGTCAGGGTAACACCGAGGCCTAATCAACACTTGGAGGTGTAACACAACACAAATAATCTGGCTCCTCGGGGAAGCCGGAGTAGCAGCCTGAGAAACGCTCGGGCTTTTCCCCGGGAGGATTCAAGTATGCCATAGCAGAAATATGGTTAATGTTTTAATACATTTATGGAGCATAAATCATAAATGAAGCATTAAGCATCCGGTGCTCTCGCAAAAAGTTTTAACAAATATGAGCAAATTGAACGAAGCCGGTAGAGCGAGGTATTGATAATTTTCCGTATGTATCACACAGTGGGGAAAAAAATGGATGCAGGGCCTCCGAGGCCCACCGCGTCCCCGCATACATTATAATTCCCCACTTAACGCCGCACGAACCAGTAACCCACAAGAAGCGAAAGGAAAGCTCTTCCTCTCCCCCCTTCCAATAAATGTTTCATGCAGATCAGCAAATTTTCAGCAAATTTCCCATGAAAAGGCCGGCCGGGGCCTGCGGTGCGCAGCGAGGCGCGGGGTCCCCAGCGGCCTGACCCCGGCGGCGGCCGCTTCCTGGCTCCAGGTTTCCTTCGGCCTCGCAGGTCCAGCCCGGTGTCAAAAGCTGGCCTTGTCTCCTGTCTCAGGATGTTGGTTTTACCTCTCAAGTGTTTCCTGAATTTGCAAAAATTCTTGGGGTTTTTCTTTTCTTTTTTTTTTTCTTAGTCCTGGTGGTTGTCTGCGAGCGACTCAAAGCCCATTTACCTTTTCCAGGGAGCAGTGGAGGGGGAGAAAAAAAATACAAGAACAGAGGGGAAAAAAGGACGAAAAGAAAAAGGAAAGGAAGAGAAAACAAGAAGGAAAGACAGAGAGAGAGAAAGAAAAAATTTCTTAGTCGCTACTGTTGAGCAGGGGGTTTTCTCCCGGGACCAGTTCTACTTTTGGAACATGTTATTGTCAGGCAGAGGTCAACATCTTTTACCTCTTTTTTCCATTATTCAAAATAAGTATTGATGTTATGTTTTAGCTATTTAAAAGCCAGCTGCCTTGCTCATTTCAGATATTTTTCCTGGTATTATTGTATGTGGTAATAGCTGGCCTGTGTATCGTCTTTCACAAAATCTAGCCTTTCAGGGTCTCAGTCTTCAAATGATATCAATCAAAATTTATGCAATTCAAAATCCATATGTATAGAGTCCCAGTTCACCTCATTTAATGATAATAGTAAACCACATGTTGTGTACATGTCTGAAACACTTTTCTAGTTCTTGACTGTATTAACCCTAGGGGCACTATGTTTTTGTACAGCTTGCCCAACTGAGCAGCATAATATATTGATTAATACTTGGCAACAACCGCATTCTTGAATAATAAAACCACGGACAAGGTAAATGTGTACTAATAAAACAAGAAGAGTGTCAATATTATTTGGGGATGTGTGTTAATAAAAGATGCTGAAGCACGGGCGAGCCCTGATCCCCACAATTAACAAAGCGCCTAAAAGCCGGTCCCTTTTCCAGCCCGGCGTGATGTTGTTTTTCGGGAGCCTCCTTTCCTACCTGGGCACCCCTGGAGCGCCCACAACAAATCTGCTGTTTTCACAAGGGCCACATCCAGCGCACAGGACAAAGTGAAGCGTTTCTGCAAAAGCCAAATTAAAATTAGCAATATTTCATCGTCACCCCAATCTTTCCTGGCGCAGGTATCCCCGGCAAAGCCTGGCAACAGTTACTGATTTTACAATAGAATTTGCTTCTGACAGACTGCATTATTTACTTAAGGTTTAATATACAGTTAGAAATAAGATTCGCTTTCATGGAAAAGCACTAAAACATTTGGCAAAGGAAGAGCCAAATGTTTTCCTTAATTTGTTTTGGCAACTCTGAAAAATAGATCCCATTACGCTCACGTTTGCATTCCAGAAACATAACAACGAGCGATAATTTCGCGAAAATCAAGATATAATTAAAAATAGCGTGATATAATAAGCAGCGAGCGAAGGCAGAAGAATGAGAAGAGACGTGCTGGAAAGCATTGCTTTCAGCACAGGGGATGGCTGAGGAGGGAGAAAAGCAAAGGACACCAGCTGAAACGCTATTGCCAGCGCTTATTTATTTATTTTGGGGCTGAGGGGGGGGAGGCAGCGGAGGAGGGAAGGGCTTGGGAGAAAAAATTGTTTAGCAAACAGTTAAAAGAGTTTCATGCTTTTATTTTTTTTAAAAAAAAGGAAGACAACGTTTAAACACAGATTCATATTCGTATTTCGCTCGTTTGACTTTTGTATAAAAACAAATATCGCGGAATTAAACACAATTATGTTTTGATTAGCTGCGGCTGGTTCCTAAAAACCGCAAGGTAGAGCGGCAAGATTGCATCTGTGTCTTCCCTCAATGCCATCCACATGAGTCACAGCGAGGCAGGAAAGCTGTTGACAAATTAATACTTTAAGAAAATAAACTATGGTCATGTTGAACATAGAGCAACTTTATCCTGATTAATTTGTGTTGGAGTGGCTCCAGCCCCCTTTACAAAGCCGCGCAGTTTGTACAAATGTAATTTCCTAATATTTACATGAGGAAAGCCTCAGCCGTTAAGCTTTGCCTCCAGTGTGAGTTTTGTGGTTAGTAAAAAGACAATAAAAATACAGAGAGGTAATTGTAAGCACATTTGGTTAAAAAAAAAAAAAAAAAGGAGAGAGATTGAGAGAGAGAGGGGGGGAAAAAACAGGGGAAAAAAAAAGCCCTTGCTTTTCTCCACTCCTCCTTGCAGAGCCCTATAAAAGTGTGCAGTGCTGGCGGGGATCGCGGTGCCAGCCGGCACCCGGAGAAGGGTTCGGGAATGCAACACCTAAGGCTTAATGAGCATGAGGGACCCCGACCCCGCACCCCGACCCTCCTGCTCCGAAACCCGGGCTCGATCCCGATCAGCGCCCCTGATCGCACCGTCTCTGTCGGTTTATGTCTTTATTTAAATAGGACGTCGGGCGTTCGTGCGATTGTCTAATTTAATAAATACGGGGAGGGAAAACGCGCTTATAATGCGTTGCTTTGTTTGAAGAATATTAAAAATAACCTTTAGTTTTAATGAGATTTTTTTTCTCCCCCCATCAGTTTACACAATTTTCCAGATGCAAAATGAGCTTTTGGCTGTAAAATATTTTATCACATTGTCTTACACAATAAAGATTAGATGTTTTCGCTCTCTCGCAACTCCACCGCAATTATTTTTTTAGTGTTTGCAAATCATAATATCATTTAAAAACCATATTTTATACCTCATCTAAAATACTTTTATAGCAGTGTGATGAGAAAAAAAACAAAACAAGCACCCAACACAACATCTATTTAACTACTCTTTTTAAGTGGCTGTAATATGCTTTGGTATAATTTCCCAGAAAAAAAGGCACAGCTAAAAAAGCTTCGCTGTTCTTGAAAACAAATCTCCCAAGAAGCATCTTTGCGAAAAAAAAAAATAAAATAAAAATCCCCAGAATTTAATTCCCCTGGCTAAAGAGCCCAGAGAGCCTGAATATAAAAATAGTAGCCCTGTCATTTCACATTCATTAAGTGTGAAACTCAGAAATTAATAATGTAAAAATATGCTTTTTAATTAGTCTTACATTCTGCCCAATGTACTTAAATGGGATCAGCAGCTCCCTAATGATTTTTTTCTTAATAAAGTATTAGCCTGTGATGCACTGGGGTTGACAGGTATGATAAACTGGAAAGTACTTTTGGAGGCGTATGAATGATACCAAAATACTCTCCCATTTAAATGTAATTAACATCAGGGAGCAATATTACATGAGGAGAAGCCTGCAAGATTTTTATTTCAGGGTATTTTTTTTTTTTTCATTTCTTGTTTTATGAGTAGTTTGATGATTGCAGCAGTGATTTTATAATTTAATTACCTTTGTTGAAAGCTAAGCTTTTGCTAATAGCAGGTCAGCAGGATCATAAAGCAGTCTTCAAAAATATTAAAAAGGAGGTAAATCCCCTCAGCTAACCTACACAATAAGAGCGCGGGTGCGCATGTGTGTACGCAGTGCATTTTAGAGATGGATGTATAGACGCGCCGTGTGCCTGCTCCCCTGTTATTTGTTTACTGTGGTAGTTCAGATCAGTATTTACTCTCCAAAGGGACTTGTTATGCATTAATCGTATG
>NW_010184240.1:0-219 GCF_000695765.1 Mesitornis unicolor
GGCACTGCCCCCTCGCTTCCCCCATCCTCTGAGTCCCACCATGCCCTGAGAGCCGCTGTCCCCTGGATGTCCCCTTCCCCTGGGTGCCCCCCTCCGCCTGTGTAGCCCGGGGAGGGACGGGATGTGGGGCTGAGGGGGGGTCTCGGGTCCCAGCTGCGGTGCCCGGGGCGGGGGGGAGGGGGCACACGGTAACGGCGCTTTAAGCCCGGGCATGATGGG
>NW_010184241.1:0-1383 GCF_000695765.1 Mesitornis unicolor
TGTTCATTTTCATTGCCAGTTACTACCACAAAAATTATTACTACTACTACCACTATTATTATTATTTTTATTATTATTATAAGATTCTATTCTAATCCTTAAATAGTTCTTACGTCATATCATGAGTTTTATCTTTTTCCTCTGAGTCTTCCCCCATCCCACAGGGCAGGAGGGGTGATGGAGCAGCTGCATGGTCCGTAGTTGCTGTCTGGGTTAAACCACAGCACTAGGGAGGTGTGTTCTGAAACTGGATGTAAGTAAGTCCACGGGGCCTGACCGCCAAGGTGGATATGTTCTTGTGGTCACCTCTCCATTATTATTGAAAGGCCAATAGTGGTACCTGGAGCAGTTCCTGATGTCTGGAAGAGAGCTCATAGCCCTCGTTTCTTGAAGAAGAGAGAGAATCTGGGAAGGTGGAGGCTGCTGAGTCTGACCTTGTCTCTGAGGAAGGTGATGGAGGAAGTCATGCTGGAAAGCAGGCCCAATGAAGGAAGGAGAAGAAGTGGATGGGGAGTGCTTGGCGTGGATTTACAGTGGGAAATCAGAGTTGACCAACTGTGTTGATTTAAACCCAGCTGGCATCTACACACCTCAAAGCAGCTCTCTCAGTCCCCCCTCTGGTGGAATGAGGGAGAAAACTTTGAGAGTTGAATGTGAGAAAACTTTCAGATTGAGTCAAAGACACGTTAATAGACAAAGCAAAAGCTGTGTGCGTGCAAGCAAAACAAAACAAGGAATTCATTCTCTGCTTACAACCGGGAGGCAGATGTTTAGCATCATCCCTGGGAAAGCAGGGCTCCATCACTCATAACTATAACTTGGGAAGACAAACATCACTCTAACATCCTCCTTTCTTTTTTCTACCCACCAGCTTTTCTATTGCTGAGCATCACGTCTCACGTATGAGATATGACTTTGGTGATTTGGGTCAGCTGTGCCAGCTGAGTCTCCTCCAAAACTGTTGTGCACCCCCACACCACTCGCTGATGGGGCAGTGTCATAAGCAGAAAATTAATCGACTCTGTGTAGGTATTGCTAAACAAAACTGTAAACATCCCTGTGTATTCAACACTGTTTCCAGAACAAATCCAAAATATACGATTGTACTAGCTACTATGACAATAATTAACTCTATCCCAGCCAAAATCAGCACACTGCTCCTTCTTTGTCTTCCACCTTGTAGCAACTGGGTGTTGCAGGAGAGTTAAGCAGTGGCTGTGGTTGAGCTGTACTTGAATGAAGTCTTTGTCACTGCCTCCAGATATGTGCCCCTGGACAAACAGAGAAAGTGGGGGTGACTAAAGTGGCCAGTGAGGTGGCCTGCAAACTGTCTGAGGGTTGGGCGCATAGGATGTGATGGGTGACAGGACAAGAGGTCATGGC
>NW_010184242.1:0-1295 GCF_000695765.1 Mesitornis unicolor
GGTGCAGGGTGTCCGTGGGGGAAGCGGGGAGAAGCCTACAAGATGGCTGAAGCCTTGGACAACGAGTGCCTCCCCGCTCTCACCTGTCCGTCGTCCTGGTGCTGATGCTCTCCCAGTTTCTCCCCCCAGGAGGAGCTGGTTCACCTCCCTTAATTGGCAGAAAACTTTTAATCTCTCCATGCTGCAGGTCTTTAGGAAAGTGTCCTCATCCCCTTCTGACCCCAGTTGCAGGCTTCGCTGAGTGGACTGAGTGTGGAGAACATAAGCTTGACAACAAGAAGTGGATAGGTTTTTCTGCTGAAACATCTTATTGATAGCTCAGAGGAACAGCAGCAGCAGCACAAGAAAGGGGCAAAAGTAGGTGGCTGGAGGAGGCAGGCCTGCAGCAGCCCCTGCACTTAAATTGGCCTGGGCTGCCAGGAAACCAGAGCCAGATTTTCAGGGCTTTGGGGCTGTTTGTGTTTGTTGAGCTTGGCTTGGCCTCACCAGCTCCTGTGCAGTACAGCTACAGAAGTGGTAAGGCAGGAGATGGGCTTCCACATTGATGCTTGGTGTGGTTTTGCACTTAACATAGTTAATCCTGAAAGTATCTGCTGCTGTCAAAGCTCTCTTTGAATGAAAGTTAGCCACAGAAGTCTGAAAAACAGAGTCTGTGACACTTTAGAACATAGGAGTGAAGAGGAGGAGAATATGCTATAAAAATAATGACTGCCACTAAGAAGAGATCATAAATTTCCTTCCAGACATTCTTTTAATCTGGTTAATTGCCTTCTGCTACAAGTGAATGAAATAATGTTTATTAGTTATTATTTGCAAATTGAGATCTAAGCTTTTTTTCACTAATTAGAATTGTTTAAAACACCCATTGTAGATATAACTTGAAAGAATAACATAAATTATGCTTTTGTTTTAGGCAGAGAGGAAAAATTTTGTATGCCTGTTTGTGGAGGTGTGAGTTTTCCTTCACTCTTCAGGTATATATTTATGAAATATTTAATAGGGGCAGGCTAAACCAAATGAAGGTCTGAATTCAGAATGTCCTAGTTAAGCTGGAACCGAAGTCATGTTGAAATTAATGAAGCTAGAGTAAATTTAGCTGCTCATCTGAAAAAGAATGCTCACAGAAGAGATTTGGTATACTTTGATATTTCATATTCACTTAATTTGATTTATTTAATGGGCTGATCACATAAGCTCAAAGTTCAAATTTTGAGATTACTTATTAACTCCTATTAATTTGACCTTTATTTGCCGTGGTTTTTTGTTACATGGTTAGAATTCACTTTTTTTCCCTA
>NW_010184242.1:1326-9547 GCF_000695765.1 Mesitornis unicolor
CATATGTGCTCTTCTAACAGTTGAGAACACTCGACTGCTGTGTTTCAAACTGATCGGGGAAGTCTTCTGGTCTTCTCTTTTTTTTTTTTAATCTTCTTTATAAATAAATCTCATACGATATTATTATCCTACATGAAGAGATGTTGGTTGGCTTCTTTGTGATGTGTAATGGCAAAAATTACCAGCTTTGGTTTTAGATTCTGTGTCATTCTCCGATCCAATGGTTCATTGCTCATTTCCAGTGAAATTCCTATTACCTCTGGGTTTAATGTCTTGACCTAAAATGATTTAAGACTTTTGATTTCTTCTGTACATTAGTATCTGTCCTGAGAGACTTATGGAGGTATGAATAATGCTGCCTGGAATTCTCTGGGTTTTTTGAGTGATAAATCCTGGAAAAAATACTTCATATTTGCATTTTACTCAAAATTTTTCATGTGCTGTACTTGCAAAACCGTGTAGCTTCACCAAGGCCTATAAAACTTATGTCATTTTGAATGACAAACCATTTTTATAGAATCAGTGAATGTATTGGGTGGGAAGGAGCCTTCAAAGCTCATCCAGCCCAACCCCTGCAGTCTGCAGGGACACTGTTACCAGATCACGTTGCTCAGAGCCCCATCAGCCTGACCGTGACCATGTCCAGGGACGGGGCCTCCACCACCTCTCTGGGCAACCTGTGCCAGTGATCTACCACCCTCATATTGAGGAGCTTCTTCCTAACATCCAACCTAAATCTACCCTTTTCTAGTTTAACACCATTACCCCTCATCCTATCCCTGCATGCCCCAGTGAACAGCTCTTCCCCAGATTTCTTATGGGCACCTTTCAGGTATTGGAAGGTTGCTATGAGATCCCCCTAGAGCCTTCTCTTCTCCAGGCTGAACACCCCCAACTCTCTCAGCCTGTCTTCATAGGAGAGGTGCTCCAGCCCTGTGGACCCTCTGGACCCGCTCCAACAGTCCCTTGTCCTTTTTGTGTTGGGGACTCCAGAGCTGGATGCAGCACTGCAGGTGAGGTCTGAGCAGAGCAGAGGGGCAGAATCACCCCCCTGGCCCTGCTGGCCACACTTCTTGTGATGCAGCCCAGGATGGGGTTGGTTTCTGGGCTGCAGATGCACATTGTGGCTCATGTCCAGCTTCTCATCCACCAGTGCCCCAAGTCCTTTTCCCCAGGGCTGCTTTCCAGCACATCACCTCCCAGCCTGTATTGGTAACGAGGATTGTTCTGACCCAGGTGCAGGACCCTGCACTTGGCCTTGTTGAACCTCAGGAGGTTCACCTGGGCCCACTTCTCCAGCTTGCCCAGGTCCCTCTGGATTTTATCTGAGACTTGCTTCCTTACTTGTGTTCAAACCTCAATAAGAGAATCACAACAATTGAAACATCTTAAAATATGACTGACTTACACTGGAAAATCCTGAATCTTACAGATGTAAAATATGTCTAGAATTGTAAGATTGCTGTGAAAAGACTTAATATGGTGTAAAATGTGCTTATTTTAAAACTATACAGAAAAATGACTGTGTTCTCACAGTAACAGTATTAACAGAGCAAATTCCCTTAAGTAACAGTTGTCTGTATGAGTTACCTTATTAATGTGCCCGGTATAAATTTGCCTTAATTTTACATAGATCTGTGACAACGTTAAATAGGGAGAAATAGACTCTATAGGAAATGTCAGGGGGGAGAAGGGAATCAGCCACTTAAACAAGCTAGGCTGCAAGTTTTTTACTCCAACTGATGCTTAGGTACTTGGAATGAGATGCTGTAATGCTGACACTGTTTCTGATGGGTCACTAACACTGACCTTCCCAGGAATAATAAAGTGGTTGTCAGAAACAAACACTAAATATGCTTGAAAAGCCACTAAGCTGTCATAGAAATGCGTAACTGTGAGTAAAGATGCTTTGGATTTATACTTTTATTTGAAGTAGAACTACTCCTTTTGCTCCTGTACTTTGTCAGTCTCTAGATGATTGCACAGGAACCAGTCACACTCTCAGCAGAGCCCCCGATGAGCTGCTGCCCTGTCACTAAGCATGTCATGAGCAGAACAAAACGCTGCTGTAAATTGTATGTGCTGTTTAAAATATTTTCCAAGAAGCAAAACTAACCTTGGTTAAAAAAACCACAGCCCTCAAATGTGTTACTGTATTTAAGTGAGGAACATGTCACTTATTTCTGAAATATCAAGTTTGCTTCATTTTAGCCCGCAAATTCACAGACAAGCATGAATGGATATCAGTTGAAAATGGCATTGGAACAGTAGGAATCAGCAATTTTGCACAGGTATTGATCCTTCCCCCTGTACCCAAGTGTGCAATATTTATTTACGCATACCTGCTCTTGTCCTTGCTCTTTGGACAGTTACCATTTTCTGTTGTTCTAGTTGCATATGCACTTAACATGATTTTTGGACTTGGATCTGTCACATTACTTGTGAAGTGAATGCTGCTTTAGTGTTCTGATAAATTCTTAATCACTTCAGATTGAGCCTATAGAGAGCTGAACTTGATGAGAAACTTACTGGTATTAAAACCTCCTTTATTACTTCAGTTCTTATAGGCCTGAGGAGTTTGTGGTTATGTGAAGGGAATTTCATGCACTTTTTAGGCCAAATTTCTCTTGCACGTGAATACAGCACAATCCCTCTGGCTAAAGAACAATTGTGAACAGAAGTACAACATGGCATATATTTCTTACTCGAGGATAGGAATTGTTTTGGATCTTTTGTTCTTGTGCAAGTACTTGATTGGGAGTACTCACAGGCAAATTTGGGAGAGCGACTCACGGTATGGGAAACTTAAAAAACCTGAATGTAAGAATGAAGTGGAGTTAATGTTTCTTAGGACACACAGGATTTCCTGTAATCTCAGTTTTCTGTAAATAACACTAACACTCCAAGATCTCTAGTCTTTGGTGACATAGGGTACATTTGTCAGTGCAGAGGCAGAAGCCTATTCTAGTTGAGCTGATTCTTATGAGGATAAGGCTCCTTATTAAGTCAGTAAGGACAAGCTGTATGCTAACAGTTCTGGAGCTGTCTGTGTCTCTAGGGAGGGATCATGATCTTTGTCTTTCAAATTGCACTGGAAGTAAATCCTCTGTGCTTTGTAACAAAAAGATAGTTCCCTCCAACCATTGGGAACTTTGTCCTTTAAAACAGTTGTTACTGTAGTTGATGCTAAGAAGATCAGTAGCTGTTGTTTCTTATTCTGCCTGAAGAAGTCTCTATATAAACCTAGTACCTTGGCCTGAGGGTTATTAACACTGCAATAGATAAACAATACTTGGGCATTTTGGGGTGTGATAGCAAAACGGTTTTTTCGAGTTAAATGTTTAAAAAGAAAAAATTGAAAAATATGCAGTCCTTAAAGAATGAGAACTGAATTTAGAGCCAGAGATTACTTCTATACAGTGATTCTAGAGTTACTGTATCAGATCTTTCCTATGCACAGTTTCTGTAATGTATGCCTTGATGCTCTTGTCTTTCTTTTAAGGAAGCATTAGGAGATGTTGTTTACTGTAGTCTTCCAGAAGTTGGGACAAAATTGAGTAAACATGGTAAGTTTCAGCGCCAGTTTCTAATGACGTAATTATTCTACTCATCCCACTTACCCTTTGCAAAGATGAATTTTATGAAGTAATCTTTATGTTCATTAACACCATTAAGTCTTCTGGATGCAAAATAAATTTAGGAGTTTCTACAAGAGACAGCTTAAATTTCAAATTCTCACTGTCAGACCATTCATAGTAGCAGAAAGTGCCTGCTTATTGAACTGTGAAGACATTTATTTAAAAAATCAAATATTTGAAATATATTTGTAGTCAAATATATTTATATTTGAAAAATATTTAAGTTTTAATTTGGACTTGCCAGTGTTCAGGCTGACTTATTTGTAATCTGCAGTTACACATTTCATGAGCTGCATGATGTGAAACATCCAATTGATATCAAACTAACTTTTGTATAATGTACAGACTCGGTAAGTTTTGGGTATCAACTGGAATCATAGGGCTTTATTCTCATTAGCAACGCACATAACTGAATGATGAAGAAAGTTAAAAATTCTTAATTTTCCATGTTAAAGAAGAATGAGCATTAACCGTAGACAGGAAAAGCTACTCATGTATTTACATGGAGAGCTGTCTCGCCTGTATATGAAGAAAAAATTGTCATTAGCTTCAGACATTACAGAACAAGAACGTGGATTTACTGAGGTAAATTAGCAGGCCTTTCTTTTGCCATCCTTCTTGTGAAATAGGCCCGTATCAAACTGGTTTGGCCAAATCTATTATTACATCGCACTGAGTAGTGAATGTTAGACAAAAGATCTCTCTGCTCAGGGTTTTAATTGGCCAACTCGTAGTTCTGTTTTATCTGAAGGAATTCCATTTCCATTTAGTTGTTCTCTTCTTTTTACCCATTCTGGCCTCAGTCTAATTCCAGGCTCTCCCAGAACATGTTGTTCTCTGATTCCTTGTGCTGATGCCCATCTACTCTTCTGACAGCTCCATGTTCCTTCAGCCTCTGTCTTGTTTGCTTGTGGCTTAAAGTTACTCTGGACTAACATTGCTGCAGGCAGCACTTCCATAACTGCCTGCAAAACAGAAAAAAAGGGAAGAACAGCTGAGTGATTCCAGTGTGGTGCTTCTGAATACTAATGTGTGTTTTCCAGTGAGTGCAAATGTAACACTAGATAGTGTTTCTGAAGAAAAGCTGGGATTCCTGAAATTGTGGCTGTGTCTATTTTGTAACCAAATTACGTATAACACGGTTTAAGTTGTACATGGAAGGCATATTTAGGTCTCTTGCAGCAAGAGCTGGATGTGGTTCCTTATAACCCTATATC
This sequence comes from Mesitornis unicolor, assembly GCF_000695765.1. Classification (NCBI taxonomy): domain Eukaryota; kingdom Metazoa; phylum Chordata; class Aves; order Mesitornithiformes; family Mesitornithidae; genus Mesitornis; species Mesitornis unicolor. The sequence continues at coordinate 6,182 of NW_010184242.1, forward strand.
ATAGGCTATAGGTCTCTAGCTAAAGGATTAGCCACATGTAAAAATTTCCATCCCTTCTGCAGTAACCAGGTAGCTAGTATTACACAGGTTCCCCAGAATAATTCACAAATAAAGAGTATAAACATCAAATTTAGTACTGCTGATCACTGTCATAAAGTTGGTGGCTTAAATCTCTTAGACACTTTTCCTTGCTCAAGATCAAGACACTTCTTCAGTGGCTAGGCCATCACCAGAATGTCTGACAAAAAACTACAGCACTTTGTATTTTCCTTTTAAAAGCGTTCAATCATATTCTGTGTTTCAGATGAGTTCGGAGCTTTGGAAAGTGTGAAAGCTGCTAGTGAACTCTACTCTCCTCTCTCAGGAGAAGTGACTGAGGTTAATGCTGCCCTTGCGGATAATCCAGGGCTCGTCAATAAATCTTGTTATCAAGATGGTAAGATGTAATTTTTCTCTTTCAGTAATGAATACCACCGGCATCCTGGCAGTGCCGCTTGCTATTGCAAATGGCTCTGCAGTTCCCAGTTCTTTTGAGTTAATGGTATGGAGGCTTAAATGGAATCTATTGAATATAGTTCAAACCCAATAAAACTTAAAATGAAAGTCTTATTGTAGTCTTGTCTTTGCTAACAGATGCTTTACCTTGTGTTCTTTTCAGACACAGACTGTGGTGGAATTTAAATCTATTTCCCTTTAACATATTTATATTATTTTGGTCTTGTAACAGCTCATGATACCAAGAGATCAGGCTCTTACTTGTTACAGACGGCGTCTCCTTCATGCCACTGTCAGAGTCAGTGCTAAATTAGGTAGCTGGTCTGACTCAAATTGCCATTTCTTACGACAGGTTGTTTTGTTCATTTTTTAAAGTATCAAAACATTGTTGGTTCTACCAGTGTTACAGGGCTTGTGGGCCCACTGCAGTACTTTTCCAAGGCTGTAACACGAATGAATCTTTCTTGTAGGATATTAGCAATTACTTTTCTTTTTAATTTTCTCACTACAGGTTGGCTTATCAAGATGACAGTGGAAAACCCTGAAATTGATGAACTGATGAATGAGGATGCCTATGAGAAATATATAAAATCCATTGAGGACTGAGCTGGAATAATTAAATAAATCTGTATAAAATATTTCAGTGTAGTCTGTCATCAATCAGTGAAGTAAAGAATATCCAGTTTCGGCAACCAGAAAAGTACTACTTATGCTCACATATACAGGCCGTAAATAATTGCAGTGATAAAAATGTTTAATATCTGCATACCTGTGAGGGGTTTTTTTTTAATTCTAGATTATCTGATTAATGTAACTCCAGGATGTTATCTGTGATATTTTGGGAAACAATATTTGCTAAAATATGTTCTTCCCTTCCCAAGATTGATTTGACAATCAGATTTATTAACAATGGCCTTAACACAGTACTTCTGTCAACTCTCCCTGAAATACTTTCCTATTGCTCCTAAGATACCAAAAGGCAGTGCCTCCCTAACTTGCTAATATTTTTCCTAACTACAGTTGCAAAGATGATACCAAAGAAAGGAGAAGCTCTATCAACTACCTCTATATGATTTTATTTCATTACAGAATTTATTAATTCTTTGTTTTCCCTCTTCATTTTACTGTGTAATCAAACAGGTTTGCCTTTGAGGCAGAAGGGTATGCTCCTTGTCTTCTGATTTACATGCTTTCTTAGCATATCAGACTCATGCAGTGACAGTTTATCAAGGTTCTCAAGTGCATTGTTGAGGCTGTATTTTTTGTCTGGTAACACTCCCTATGTCACAGCTGATTAGGGAATTTCAACATCCTGGGCCCGGGAATTGTGGGGACTTCAGAAGAACAGACATTTTTCAAAACAGTGTGGTCAGTAATAGTTTGACATACAATGTATCCGTGTGTGTGGTCTCTAAGATGAAGTAGGCACACTGCTGTAGTGACATCGCAGGAACGAAGCTAAAACCTTCACTTTGCATGTTTGTAAGCTAAAGCGGCCAATTTCATTAGACTTAATATTTAAAGAATTCACAAATGTGCACTCAAAGTTCATGTGACATCTGAGGGTAAGGTTGAGTTGTACAGGCCTGCATTTTAGGAAAACCAAACAATACAACAGAGTTTTGGTCTAAAACTTTTTTCAACAATTTAAAATAGCAATTAGAAGCTAAGCATGAAACAGGAGTGAAAACCGAGTATCTGTAAAGTGGTCTAAGAGGATGCAGGGGAATGTTTAATCCATGTAAGATGACCATGGCAAAATTCATATTCCTGTAGAAGTTCCTTTCAAAAGCAGAGCCCTTCCAAAGGGCAGAAATATACTGCAGGTTATACAGAAAGCTTTCTAGTGTATCAAAATGTAGGTCTTTTTTCTAAGATCTGAAGGGATGTCAAAGTGATGGGTGGGGTTTTTTAGATCCCAGGAGTTATTTTTTCCTATGCGAGTCACAGATAAAAGCCTTGCCAAGAGGGATTCCACTCTGTATTTAAGATAAAACGATCTTCTCCATAGAAGTTAAACTGCAAGGTAAGAGTAGAGAGTGGGTTTGACTGTTCCACAGAAGTCCTAACTTGGCAGTGGCTGATAAACAAAAAGCTCCAGCAAACCTAGTGTAAATGCTTTAAAAACTGTCAGTACCTATCCATTATTCACAGTATCATGCAGTATTTATTGTGACAACATTGAGGGCCCAGAGAGCTGGGAGCTTGGTCCTGGCCTCTCACAGACTCCCTGTGTCAGTTTGGGTCTTTGACCTCCCTATGCAATTCCCAAAGGGAAAGGGAAGGTTTGTTTCAGATTAGAATGAGTGCAGGCAAATGTTTCAATTCAATACTGTTCTTATGCCCTATTTTTTTTTTTCAACTTTACTGGAGAGTAATAGGCCCTTCCTTCATTGCCATGTAACACATGACCCTTGTGGATCACATAACCACAGAATATCAGGAGTTGGAAGGGACCTCGAAAGCTCATCCAGTCCAACCCCTGCCAGAGCAGGATCACCAGACCAGGTCACACAGGAACACGGCCAGGCGCGTTTTGAATGTCTGCAGAGAAAGAGACATGGATGTCCCTTTAAAGGTTAGTCCAGAGCACTGTAATGCATTTTTATAGATTTTTTTTTTCCCTGAAATGTTTCTATTCTTTCCTTTTGATCAATTAAATATGAAATATTAATTTATGTAATTCCCTAAGGAACCTGGCGAATAGAAAAAACTGGCAAATCTGATCTGTTCCTCAAGCTTTGCCCTCATCTGTGTATTAGCCGTGTTTCTAAGGTTACACAGGAGTATGAATAAATGACAATTTTCTAGGGAAACCACCTGAAACAGAATTTAACCTTTCCTTCACAGAATCACAGAATATCAGGAGTT
>NW_010184243.1:0-10934 GCF_000695765.1 Mesitornis unicolor
CACCCTTTAACAGTCCTATATGGCCAGTGAATATGTATCAAGCTAGATATTTTAACCTAGAGCAACCAATCTGAAGAAGACACTGAATTGGATTAAAGGATCCCTGTCACCTAAACACATAATAAAAAGTTCATAAAAGCTATTAAAAAAATGAGAGCCATAATTATTATCATCATTACTTAAACACATGCCTGCATTTATACAGCTAGCACTGCATACTTTAGAGTAAGGCATGTTTCCTGCCAATCGACTTCCCACTTACTGGTATTGGGTATTCAGAGACCTGAGACTTATTTGGCTTTACAAGGTTTGAAGAAGGTTGAACAGTTTTATCTTTCATTTTACACTATCACTCCTTTTGCACCTGTATGAGATATTTTTAAAACTGTAGACAGTCTTTGCAGAAAGGCATGCATCTGTGCATGCACAAGAGTGAATGTACAGAAATGTGTACAAGTACGTAGAGCTTGTCTGTACTTTTGCACAAGTGCGCAATTATACATATGCTCTATCTTAATATTTAAGAATGCTGTATCATCTTGGATAGGCTGAATCAATGGACTGAGGCCAACTGTATGAGCTTCAACAAGGCCAAGTACCGGGTCCTGCACTTCAGTAGCAATAACCCCATGGAGCAGTGCTACAGGCTTGGGGATGAGTGCCTGGAAAGCTGCCAGGCAGAAAAGGACCTGGGGGTGTTGGTGGACAGCAGGATGACCATGAGCCAGCAATGTGTCCTTGCAGCCAAGAAGACCAATGGCATCCTTGGGTGTATCAGAAGAGGGGTGGTGAGTAGGTCAAGAGAGGTTCTCCTTCCCCTCTGCTCTGCCCTGGTGAGACCACATCTGGAATATTGTGTTCAGTTCTGGGCCCCTCAGTTCAAGGACAGGGAATTGCTTGAAAGAGTCCAGCGCAGAGCCACAAAGATGGTTGAGGGAGTGGAGCATTTCCCTTATGAGGGGCAACTGAGAGAGCTGGGTCTCTTTAGCTTGGAGAAGAGGAAACTGAGGGGTGACCTCATTGATGTTTATAAGTTCATAAAGGGCGAGGAAGGAGCCAGGCTCTTCTCAGTGATGTCAAATGATAGGACAAGGAGAAATGGGAGCAAGCTGGAGCATAGGAGGTTCAATCTGAATATGAGAAAAAATGTTTTCACTGTGAGGGTGACAAAGCACTGGACCAGGCTGCCCAGAAAGGTGGGCAGATCTTCTCTGGAGATATTCAAAACCCACCTGGACACGTTCCTGTGTGACCTAGTCTAGGTGATCCTGCTCTGGCAGGGGGGTTGGACTGGATGAGGTCCCTTCCAACTCCTGAGATTCTGTGATTCTGTGATCTCTTCTACAATCTGAAACATAGCTGGGAGAAATACCCTCTGTTTTGGCTGTTCTATGTTTCTAGCAAGTTTTCCATTTTATCTGGATGCACAGAACTTCAAAGAGGAACTCCCCTGAACAGATTCTCTTCTTGACAGGTTATTTCAGATGGAGGTTAATAGACTATTAGTATCATTGATTAAAGCTATGTTACCTAAGCTTTTTTTACTTGAGCTTCAGGGATGTTTCTGCAAAATTCTTTAAATCTCGTCTGTGTAGTAGGATCCCACTTACAACTAATAGCAAAAACTATTTCTACTTAGGTTTCCTTTCTTCCAGAATATCAGTAGTATTGCTTTAAAACTACCCTTATTCTATATAGCCTGGTTTATTAAAACAATCAGCTAAACACAGAATGAGCTATGCAGTTTTATTCTCCATAGCCTAGCAGTCATTGATGTCTCTTTTACTAGTATCTCCTATAGGGTGCTGTTCCTTTGCAGGGTACCAATGAAAAGCACTGCGACAGCTCCCTTTCCTCTTTGTTCCTACTCCTGGTTCCTTGTATGGATGTTTCCTGCCCACTGCAAGATCTCTCCCTCTCCAGCTCTTTCCTAAATGAGCTTTGCTTCTCCTGTTGCAGCCTACACTCTTCCTTTCTAGGAAGAACTGCTGCCTTAGAGTTTCTTTTCCCTCCCTGCAGTCCCACTGTTCCCAAACATTGCTCCCTCTCCTTACAAGCATGTCTTCACTGTGGGAAAACACTCCCACCACAGCCTGCCATGCAGGTGGATATTTACTCCTCATTTAGATTCAAAGCAAAGCACAGATAAAAACTCTTTGGCATGTTAAAAGAGGCAGTCTGATCACCAGAAAAATATAATCACTGCACTTTGGTCAGCAAGTGAAAGACCTCAAACCACCAATTAAGACTCCTTATGTCTTCTACAAAATGGAGACAGTGTACCAGGGCATCCAGTCAAATGAAACAGCTGAGTCAGTAGTGGTTGGGAGTGGGTGGTTTCTTTATTCCAATCAGAAAGATGCTGAGAAAGAGCAAAGATTTTTCAGAAATTATTCAGCTTGCTTTGCACTAAAATAAGTGGCCACATGATGCCAGTATTGTCTGGAAAATAGAAGACTCCAGTCCCAATCAAAGGATATGTGGATTTGTTTCTTTTTCATTCTGATCAGGATTTTTATTATTATTTTCATTAGTGTGCACACATCCACCCTCTCACTTCTCTTTTTGCTGCAAAATTTTCATCCAGCTTTTTTACAGCCTGCTTAGTCTACCTTATGAAAAGCACAAAGCCCACCTCTTTTTTACACTTCAAGTACTACCGAGTCCCAGCATGCCTATGCTTAATCATACTGCAGCTCCCACCCACTCCACAGCTTATTTCTCCTTTCTGCTTTACATAACAAGCATCAGCTCAAACGTTCTGCTTTTACATACAAGAAAACCCCACAGAGTGGTGGCGTTGCCAACTCATTGCTCAAGTTTGCTTTCTGCATAAGTCTGATTGAATATTTAGTATGTTACTGCAGGCCATTACAGATTTTGATCTGAAACACAGGTAAGGCTAAAATAAGAATGTTTATTCCTCCAAAATATAGAGTCCCTCCCCACCACTCTATTTCTTACTTCAAAGCTATCTTTGCAAGAATGTGCAAAATATATTCTTGCTTCCTTCCATGAGATCTTCCATTTGTCTGTGAGACAAACATTTCCATAGCTTTTTCTTCAGTGCTGAAAACCTTTAGAAAGAGCAGGAGAGAAGTAGTGACAAAGGAATACTGGAAAAAACTCCAGCCATGATCAAAGCATTTAGAAAAGCCAAGTGGAAAATGTGGTCTGCAGACCTTCAAGTTACAGTTCGGACACAATTATATATGCAGTATGGTGGTGTCAGGATTCAGTGGGCTGCTGAGGTAACAAGGCACAGCATTCTGTTTCCCTAGCCCACTGGCTGGGCCACCACAGTAGCAGCTTCTAGCAAAACTCAGTCTTTCAGCATCAGCAGTTCAGTCTCTCTGCTCTGAGACCATGACCTGAAGAATTCAGGAAGACTTGTAACACTTAAGATCAGAGGAATTAAGATCTTTTTTCTTTTTTTGAAAAACAGGATTAACTGTCTTTTATAGTGATAGTAAATAGTAAATAGTAAAACTATTTTTTTCCCCAAAAGCATGAATTGTATTTGTATGTGCATAAAATTTCTAGGTGGAAGAGTCCTATTTTACATTTTTGTATAAGTGCATTTGAGATACCAGTTGACTGGCAGACCAGCTTGCCCTACCCAAAGAAAACCTTCCTCCAGTGTCTGAGCTGTCGCTTGAACTCCACACAGAACCACACTTGTCCACAATCTCTCACCACCTAATGGGGCCTTGCTTTGCCTACCTTCACTTCTCACCATAGTGTACTGAAACAGAGCAGCACATGTGCTCTTTCCAGGAAGAAACAATAGCAAATCAGTAATCAAGGAACAGCAGCATTTCAAATGTCACATGTTTTAGAGGATAATCACACAACACTCAAGTCTGGCATATAAAGTACAAGCACAGTGAGAAATATTTCCCTCTGAAAATCTTCAGCAGAGATTAGCTGAAGTCCTCATTCAGTTGGACTTGCCATACATCCCTGGTATTAATCTCTGCTTGAACCAAGTAAAATCCTTTCAATTGCTTACAGCCATACTGATCTCAAACCTCAGAGCCTGACACAACAGAAGGTGATCCCTGTGGCCTCAAACTCTGAGGTATCGTGTCAATTTCAAATGCGCATTCAAATTCCCATCACCACAACATGAGGGTGAGCATACAGCTATGTGAGATGCACTTACCTGTTTAATTTCCTTCATATGTGCTCTAGTGCCATACCAGAAGAAGCTGTTCCAAAGAGGAAGATGCTAGAGTGAGCTGGCTGACAGCAGTCTCCAGCACTCCCAGTTAGCTCATCATGCCTAAGAGATGATGACATCATCTCAGAAGAGACAGCTCCTCAGAGCAGCTGGTTCTCATTTAGTGTTGCCATCAATAATGACCAGATGCAACATTGATTGCCATACTACCACAACCCATGTTTGCTATACCTTTGAAAATACAATCACCACATTATTCTCAATTTCTTCAATTAAACCCCACTATTATTCCTACATAGTAGGAAAAGCCTGTATTAGGACAACACAATCAATATGATTTCAGACAGGACCTTTAGAGATGATCAGAACTCTTAGGACAGAGTCCATTCCACAAGCTGAGCATACTGCAAGATGAAAGACCTGAGTTAAGTGACATGAGGCAGGAGAGCACCAAGGCTGGGTACTGCTTGCCACCAGAGCCTTTCCCTAGCCATCCCACTGGCATTGGTGGGGTATGGCAGTACAGCTGCTCCTACCTCTATCAGCCAGACTGATGAGAGCAGGAGTGATGTCCATGTCCTGACCATCACCCCACAGGCACTAGTTTGCAGCAGAGCCTGAAACACAATCCTTGGAGGCCTGTGTGCCAAAGGGTCAGATTACCTGTTGTCTTCAGCTTTGCCTAGTGTTTTGGAAGCCTGATAGTTTCCCTCCAGCTCCACCATCTCTCACAAAAGCCCAAAGCTAGCATGACTAATTTCCACACTGCTGCAACAAGCAAGTGTGCTTTTCTATAGATGAGCTGCATCTGCCCTGGGGGCAGATTCCACATCTCCTGGAGACCCTCAACATACAATTATGCCAGAAAACCAGGCACCAAAGCCAAAGGACCCCTGTGTTCCTTGGCTGATGCCCATCATTCCTTCATACCAGAGTACACTCATCGGCTCTTCCTCAAACATTTTTTAATGTTAAAAACACAACTAATATTCAACTTGAACATGCTAAATACCTTCTGCCTCAGAGGTGTATACTGTGAAATCAGGGCACTTCCAGGAAATTATGGGAAGACCATCAGTTTGTTCATGATGCAAAAATCCATCACAATTTTATTAACTTCACTACAAATAAAGCATCTCTGCTATTCGATTTACCCAGACATTCTTGCTTCAAGGTTCAGCATGTTTGAAACAACTTCATCTTTTAAGAAAACAGTTAAAATGTCAAAGGGAGGAAGACAGGTGTTCAAGCAGGCTAGATGAACCTGTTCCACATAAGAAATCTGAAAAAGGGACAAAATTGAAATGTCTGAAGAGTATTACAATCACTCCAAGTTCATTGTCTAGTACTCAGTATCACATAAATGAGGTTACCAGTTAAGAAGGGAAAGAAAGGGGGGTTGTACCAGAAAATACATCAGCATATAGATCATAATACACAAGTGTTAGTGTCTGCCTTTTATTCAGGCAATGAAGAAAAGTACAGAGAGCCTGTCTTAATGTGAATGTCTTAAAAGTTGTATGCTTTTGTCAGAAAAAAGCAAATCTGATGAAAAGTCACAATACAAAAAGTCATAACACTCCCATTCTTTGTAGGAATTGAAATTTAGTTACATCTTAAGATATGAATCTTTGGCTATTCTAAAAATCCCAGACACATAAAGTAGTGCAAGAAATTTCAGGTAATTTGTTTTTGTTCATCATACTTACTAACCTCAACTCTTGAAGCAGATATAGCTCTGCACCCCTGTTTTTCTTTTAATTCACCAGTCTGCTCCTTGAAAAAGGGGCTATATGCAGTATTTCCAGTCTTCACTGGATGCTGAATAAAACTTCACAAGCTGAAGAAATGCTGATCTTCAGTACTAATGGGTTCACTCTTACTTCGAGAGGAGATTGGAGAAAATAACAAAAGTTTCTGCTTACAACTCAGATTTTTCTCATTTATAAAATGTAATTATTTCAAATATTCATATCTTGGCTACACTATGGCTTTCAACAGCATTGAAATGGAGAACACTTGAAATGGAATTAATTTTTCTGACAATTATTCTGGTCCAGATAGTTACATATTATTATGCTTAAGATTATGACAAATATCGGTCATCTATTACATACACATTTAATAAGTGCTCATATGTTTTCATATAGCTATGTGTCAGCTGGTTATTTGTTCATAAAACATGACAACATTGGCACTGGAAGAGTGTTAAGCATCCCTTAGCATATCACGGTATTGCTTCAGTTTCCTGGCAAAGATGCCTGATAATAATATCTGCCAAAGCAGCTTTGCAGAGCTTTGTTTTCATATTACTTGGCAAATCTTTGCTAGTAAGGCCAGAGGAATGTAGATTTAGTTTACAGGATGCCAGGAACTAGGACCATGTTTGATATGTACATCACTTAGCACAGTGAGGTCCCAAATCCATAGTGCAGAGCAGTAGCAATGTCTAAGAGCAGACGTACTCACTTCATCCTGCCCAAATCCTATTGGGAAGGCAGTGTGCACCATCCACAAAGAAACTTGATTGAACTGCTTGTGCAGTCAGCGACCACTGTATCAGAACCAGGAGCTGATAGGAACCTCTGTCACAGCCAGCTCAGCTCTAGGGACTGGGGATCACAAAGATGAGGGAGAAGGGAAGTGGGAAACACTGCATTGTTATAGAGGTTATTTGCCATTTAAAACCTTGACTCACGGGGAGTTCCCTGTAAATGCAGAGAAGACAGTAAACCACATGACCAAAGATCATAAAAGTCCTTAATAAGCGCACAACAAATTCCTGGATGACTTTCAGGAAGTCAGGTAATTGTGGACAACCTCTTACAAGAATACTGGGGAGCAGTAACATGCACACTTGCCTCACTCTTCCTTCCATCAGGGTGCCCATTTATATGGCCACTCCTGGAGACAGGACAGGGCCCAGACAAGCCAGTATAGCTGTTCAGGTGTGCTCACCATAGCATTAATGGAAATACTTGCCCAGAAGACATTCCAATCCTGACCTACAAGTGAACTCCCTATAACCAACTTGCTTGTAACACATGGACAGGGCAGGTTTAAACAGATATGAGCACAGATACATGAGGCCTCACATTTAAAAGGGCTCCATCTCTCCCAGATATATCCAGGCCTTCTCCCTCTCACCAGGTGCTAGATAGCACAACAATGCACACACCACATCTGCTCTGCCTAGAGCTACCTGGACTGACAAGCTCATCTGCCACCAAGAAGGATGTTTTTTCACCCCATAACTAAAATCAGACACTATTGTAATGGTTGCTGAGCAAGCACACATTTTTTGGTCTTTTTAGGTCCCTCAGCATCTTCATCCAGCACTGAAGCACTTTGCATGTCATGTATTAACACAGGGAATGTATCTGTTCAGGCATAAATGTATTGACACTGTTCAAGACAATTAAGAGGCAGTATTAATTATTCCTGCCAGGATCAATTCTTGTGATTGGCAGTAAACCAAATCAGTTTCAACTCATGACTTGAAAACCCTGAATCATGATCCAGTTATTTCAGGCTTCAAAATAATTTTTTTCTATAATTTACAAGATTATCTTCACCATTTTTGTGGTTGTGCTGGCTGCTGTGCCCACATAGCCAAAGTTGCTGTCTCAAGTGCTCCACAGAGGAGCAAGATACCCTAGGCCCATACTACCACAGCATTATATATGCACACCGCTTGCTCTTACACCCTACTACCCACTAGCTAGGCAGCAGGCAAGTTGGTCAGCCTCAGAGACTGAAACAATCAAGGAGGACTTTGTTCATAGTCAGTGGAAGTGGAGTAGCGCAGGTGACACAACAAGGATGACACATCAAGCTGTAACCATTTTATGTGGGCACAAAGCATTTCTTGTTTCTAGAAACAGCCCTGTCACTACTTGGTTAGGAGCTGCATGAAGAGACCTCTCTCTCTGAGCCGTTCCTCTGCAACCTAGTCTAGGTGATCCTGCTCTGGCAGGGGGCTTGGACTGGATGATCTTTCAAGGTCCCTTCCAACTCCTAATAATCTGTGATTCTGAGCCAACACAGCCCCAGACACCCACATGGCGTATGTCTGTCTGGGTTCTGAAAGCCATCCAACCTCATGTGTAGACCCCAGCAGTTTCTTGCTGATGCAGCAACAGCACCTCCAGGCCTAGCAGCAACTCATGCAGAGCTAGTCAAGACATCTCTGCACACATGGCCCCGTCATGCCTGTAACTAGGCAAGACTTGTCCTACACTAGATATATGACACAGCGGTTCATGAGCCATGATCTGCCTCTGAAAGATACATTCATGGATAAGCCTATAATATTTAACTTTCAGGAGGGGCTCCAAACCATCATTGATGAACCATCTGTTAAAAAGTTAATTGGAGTCTGTTAGAACAGCAAACTCCCAAGAGCTCCCCACTGAGCAGCCAGCATGCAGGTAGCTATGCATCACACTAGATGGATGAAAAACTGGAGCCAGCAACATGTGCTTGTAGCCTCAAAAGCCAATCATATCCTGGGTTGCATCAGAAGTGTGCCTACCAGGTCAAGGCAGGCAATTCTGCCCCTCTACTCCACCTTCATGAGATCTCACCTGGAGTACTGCATTCAGCTCTGGGGTCCCAAACATAAGGAGAACACAGATCTCTTGGAACAGATCCAGAGGAGGGCCACAAAGATGATCAGAGGGATGGAGCACCTCCCCTGTGACGACAGGATAAAAGATCTGGGGTTGTTCAGCCTGGAGAAGAGAAGGCTCTGAATCCACTTTATGGTGGCCTTCCAGTTCATAGAGGGGGTGCCCTAAAGGAAAGACAGAGAGGGACTCTTTATCAAGTGTATCCTACAGTGATAGGACAAGGGGTAGCTGAGAAAGAGTAGATTTAGACTAGATATTAGGAAGAAATTCTTTACTGCGAGGGTGGTGAGACACTGACACAGATTTCCCAGGGAAGTTGTGGATGCCCCCTCCCTGGAAGTGTTCAAGGCCAGGTTGGATGGGGCTTTCAGCAACTTGAAGGTACCCTGCCCATGGCAGGGGACTGGTACTAGGTGGTCTTTAAAGGCCCTTCCAACTCAAACCGTTGTATGTTTCTATTGCACTTGCAGAGGGGCCTGTTCCTTGTGAAGAGCAAAGGAGGAAGCAGAAGTGCTGACTTGGTCCGGAAAAAAATAGAAAAATAAAAAGATCTTGGTCACTTCTTGATCAAAGCTGGATTTTTTTTTAATCAGCCACCCATTTATAGTGAACCACATAGCAAACTCTTCTGAAGATCTTCTAGACATACTCCATTCATATCCACAAAAATATACTTTCTCTAATCCAATGTATAAACTAGCTTCCATACATGAAATCAGTAAACCATTAAATTTTTTTTCATTTACTTGGGAAGGAAACAAGTGGCCCTGCACTGAACACAGAATTTCCCAGCAGGGCAGTCACATTATATCTTGCAATAGCTGCTTCAGCTGACATCTTTTTAGCCCAGGACCAAGTCATCACAAATAACAGTCTAGAAATTTGCTCTGCCAGTGAGTGGAGCTCTTTCTACATAACTGAAGCCAAAGCAAGCTCAAGCTGGTGGTTGAACCAAGAGTATAGCTCATTCCTCTTTCATGCCAAGTATTTATTTTACCCCTCCCCTTTCTACTATCTGTTCTGAGAAATAGCAGTCTTCATTACAGAAGATTTTTAGCTTTTTTGAATGGATTAAGTAAAAAACAGTTCTCAGAAACAGCAATCCATTCTTGCTGGTTTTATTGGCATGAGTTGGTTGACATCAGTCTACAGAAATGCAGATACACATAGCAACTGTGTCTGGTATCTGTTGAAGGCTGGATTCTGGCATGCTCACACACTTTCACACCAAGGAGGAATGGACAATGTGTCTATGCATGCAGGCAACACAAAGTCAAAACAGATGTTTAAAACCATTATGTCATTTCAAAGACATTCCCCACATGGTTAAATGTTGTGTCAAATAGGGCAGCTAAGCAAAGCGCCTTTACCCATGTGTCAATAGTTAGAGCAGCTAAAACACCAAAGGCCCAGATGAACCTCCCTTCACTAGTGACACAGCAGTTCATGCCTGCCCCAGCAGAGGAAGGAGCTCAGAAAGCCTCCTTGAACACCTCCACCTCTGTCTCCTCTTCCTCCCAGCCCCACTCCAGATTTTGTGCAAAGGCCCGCACCTCAGCATGGGTCAAGAGCACTTCATAAGCAATCACCCACTCTTCATATCAGCCCTAGGAAAACAGACACATTTTACAGCCCAAAAGCTGAATGCACAAGTTTCCTAAAGCCAAGCAACAGCATGCAAAAATGCACACAGACACACTGAATGTTAAAGCCTCTGAAAGAATCTGTCAGGGAAAGCAATCACTGCAACTCCAACACAGATTAAAATGCTACAAATCACAACAGATCTGGCAATTTAAAAATAAGTCCATGAACAAGCTTTTGCTTTTCTCCAAGATCTTTCTGTACTTTGACAGCCAGATCTTTTAAGTAACATTTAAAGACGGGAGAGAAAGGTGTTTTTAAAAAAATGCTGTTAAGGAAAGAGCACATTTAATTCCTATACCAATACCATGGAAAAATCAATAGCACTATACCTGTATAGCATCTTTGGTCAAAGGAGAGTTAAACAATGTGAATAAATAGGTCATAGTCTGTTTAATGAGAAATGGGGGCAGGAGAGCATTTGGATTCTATTCAACAAGTAGAGTTAAGACAACTGTAAGCTTTGCTCAGGGAAA
>NW_010184243.1:10965-16469 GCF_000695765.1 Mesitornis unicolor
TTACCTACTAAAGAGCTCATAAAAGTTATGGTTTTACTGCCTGGTTGCAGAAGACAGTCTGACACAGGTTAGGCAGACCTTTACTCTGTTGTGATTCTGGATAACCTGCACTTCCCTCTCACATCATCCCTCAGCCCCTCTGCTGCTGTATCATCTTTCTATGATGTGTTGTTGTCAGACGACCAGACAACAGGTCCTTTTGAACAAGATGAAGTAGCACACAGTGATAACACACTTGAGACAAAGCAATGTTTTCTCTGACAGAGGGGGCATTCTTGAGAGCCTAATGTGTCTTTTTTGGTAGAAGACTTCAAAATATATCTAAACATCAGTATGCCCATCAAGCTGCTACTTTGAACAGCCACCTTCAGAGCACTAGGCTTTGAACTGCTTCTCTGACATTTTGACAAGAAGGAGACATTGATAAAGAAATGAACTCAAAGTGGGCAGGAAAGAGCCAGTGGATAAATCAAGTCTTAGGGTTTGCTTCATTGGTTTGTTAGAGGGATAGACCAGGAGGCAGGGCTTAATAAAGCAAATTTAGAGTTACACACATTTTTAAGCTATTACTGCAAATTGGGGAAAGTTTCTGACCCTGTGGATATCAGAAGGTGTTGTATCCAGCCGCTTCAGATTGCTTTAGAGTTCAAACCAATAGAGGAATTACTTGGGCATTACAGGAAATCCATAACCACCCCCATAGGCCATCTCTGCTGGATCTGGAAGAAATAAAAGGGGATGTAGACAAAAAAAAAGTAGGAGTAAATCATACCCTTTACTAAGCAGATATGTCATAAGTGAGACAGCATCCTGCCCTGAGGCAGTACTCCTTGCAGCCTCCCAGAGCTCACCTTGTGGTGTTCTCTCTCTCTCCTGCAACCTCAGTACATCAGCCTCCTCAGCCTCTCAGATGTCAGAGAGACAGAGATCAGACTTGCATAGCTCCCAGCCACTCATTAGTTAAATAATTAAATATTACAACATTTAATTAATAAGTTCCCTCAGAAAATGCACACATATGCACAGGCTTTCTCCTGCAGCCCTGTAGAGGTCAATAGATTACTGGCCTGGATTGTTTTGACTTTCAAAACTTGCCGCCTGATGGGCTGTTCCTGGCAGGGCAGAAATAGGCAGCAGTTACGGGAATCCATGTCAGCAAAGCCATTACTTCATCCTGCACTGCTCACACCCTTGGCTGGCTTCCTCCGAGTATCCTCCCTTCATCTGGCCTCCAACACCACCAAAAGAAAAGAAACACCACAAAAAATAAAAAGAAAATAAAGAAAAACCCACGAGGCAGCAAGCAAGAAGGCTTTGTGACCGTGAAGGTCCATTCATGGGGAACATGACAAAGTAAACACACTGAGAAAGTCTTTTTAGACTAATTGACAGCTAGGGAGATATGAAGGGCACTGTTTCTCACTAAAGAATATCAACATGTGTTTCAGGGTTGTTTGGGTTTTTTTGTTTTGTTTAATTCTTTTCTTCTCCCCAGGGACCCAACCTTAACCAAATCAAAGCCCATACAGAGATGTCAAAGTTATGATTCAGAAATACTGGTTTTGAAGTTCTTGGCTCAGACATTGATTTCCTGCATGACCTTGGGCAAGTCATTTAGTCTGTGCTGCACCTCAGCTTCTAATCCATAAGGCAAAGACAATGCCTTACAGGCAAGTTATGATGTTATTAGTGACTGCAAATAAACATGATTATGGGAGGCAGAGAGGTAATCAGGGAGATAGGGAGAACCACCTCCTGCAGGATCCTGATCCCTTGGAAATTCTGGCTGAAATCAAGCCTCCCACAAGTAAAATGGCTACTGTCTAATTAGCAGTGATTTCTAGTGATGTTTCAGCCTCTTATACTGAAATTGCATTTATTATTGAATATATTTAAATCAGAGTAAGATGGACTGTGGGTTCCTCTCTACACAAAAATTTGCCCAGCTGCTGGGAAGAGAAATTGCCTTGTCCAGCTCTTTGGTCTTCACCTTCCCAGCTCCACACATGCTTTCACATCTGCCTCTCTGCCTCTCCATTCTTCCTCCTGCTAGAAGAAATGCAAACATCCATAATGTCCTGATTATAAAGGGTGGTTAAACATTAGAGTCTGAAGGCTAGTAGGGAAACAGATGCTCTCCAAGCCATTTTCAGGTTTAATCTTCTGTTCACACTGCACAGCTTTTTATTAAAAAGAAAAAAGAAAGCACAGAGAAGTGGCCATCATTGCAAGTCTCATGAAGGCCCCCACCTTGTCCAACA
Organism: Mesitornis unicolor; assembly: GCF_000695765.1. Lineage (NCBI taxonomy): Eukaryota > Metazoa > Chordata > Aves > Mesitornithiformes > Mesitornithidae > Mesitornis > Mesitornis unicolor. The sequence goes on from NW_010184243.1 coordinate 13,227, forward strand.
GTCCCTAGGCCCTCCAGAGTATTTCATAACACACCTATGGCATCACAACCCTCAAACCCAGAGCTCAGTCATAAAGGACACTGCATTTCAGGGATAGGTAAGAGGTGTCCCTAAGGATGAGGCTGATTTCTGACCTAACTGCAGGGATGCCCTTCAGCCCCTGCTCCCAGCATGGGAAGCACCCTCCAGCAGAGCTGAATCCTCTCCAGCACAAAGAAGGCTCTCTCTAGATTTTATTAAAACTGAGAAGTCTTTTCTTCAACAATCTGTTCTGCTGAATAACTTTTCTGACCTGCTCCAGCCAAGAATAGGCTCTACTAATTTGTAGCTGACGATTTCCTGGCTTTCTTTTCTGGGGGCTGGGGGGGGGGTGTATATACTGTATGATTACTCAATGGGCATGTTTATAACCAGTAAGGATGTTTTACCAAAAGAGTTATGATACATGAAGTCATAAATTGGGAAGAATACAGTAGTTAGTTAATTAATAACTCTGCTCAATTGCAGGTTTTTGACCTTCACTCCCTTGAGCTGGAACCCTAAAAAAAAAAGTCATGTTTGCTTTCTCTATTTTTGTTAGTTTTAGAAAGCATCCTGACTTTTATTTTATTTGTTTTTTAAAAGTAAAAAGTGAGAAGACTCCAACTCTGCAATGTACAACACACAGCATGCTGTGCTGACACAGCGTCCCATTTAGGAACAAAACCTGCTGCAAGTTACAGGATCATGACTACTTTAACATCATTACTTCAATGATGTGTTGACTGAGGCAAGAAAACATTACAGCCAAATTATAGAAAACAAGTATTTAAGTTAGAAAGGATGGCTGAAGATATTCCCAGGCACAAAAACACCTTTCAAAGTCAAGTGAAGGCTGGGATTTCAAAATTTAAAATCACTGATCAGCCAACTGTAGCGCAGGCAGAAAACCCACAGTAGCATTTCACATTACCACTTCAAAAGCTTAGTAACAAATGAGGCTAACACTGGAATAATTTTGGAAGATATCACCAGAAAGATGAACACAACATGTGAATTGCACTTGTTTTTTCAAGAGATCTTCCTCTAACTTATGTTGTTTGTATTTATCTTCTGCCTCACAGACCTCATTATGAACCACAATATAGTTGTCTCTTCAATTTTCCTATCTTCTTGGAGAGCATATCTTAAAGTCTAAGCCAAGCTTTTGGAAGCAGCTAATGATTTAGCTTACCTCCTGAATGTATCTTAAAGGGACAGAAGTTGTAGGAGCCAAGTACTTCTCTTAGAAGGAGTTCCCTTCTAACTAGGCTCAAGAAAACCTAAATGCCCATGGGTCATTTTTTAAATGCTCCAACAGCACAGCATCGCCTTATTTTGAAGCCCAGAATATTTTGGATCTCTTATTGATTCTTTAAATAAAAGAAGACAGAAAAAGTGAAAATTTAAACAGAAACCTTAAGACTTTGGGTTGATGCATTCCTACAGCGTTCATCAGCAAGGAGGGGAGGAGTGCAAGAACTGAAACCACAGCAGCGCAAGAGGTGTTGCAACAACAAGCGTGCTCATTTCAGTGCCCCAGGCTTGCCCTGTATCCCAAACAGCTCCTGTACACAACACAGCAACTCTTTCACGAGTATCGGTCAAGCGTGGTGCAACCAACTTCCAGTCTGTTTCCCATGAAGAGGTGAGGAGGGAGGGAGAACAGGAAGCAAGGGGAACCAAGGGGGTCCCAGAGGAGCACAGCGGTTGTGCTCATGGTGGCACCCACCTCAGGAGCCTGGCACAGGGGAAACCTCCCTTCCAGTGCTGGCACAGGCCATCAACACACCCAGCATTTAAATATCCTGTCCCCACTCCTGGGCAGCAGCATATGTGTCTATCTAGACCCTTCTGCCAGTGTGCTGTTATCCGCAAGAGGGGCTTTAACAGGAAAGCTGTGGTCAGTAACCCTCCTCTTCCCCTCTTTCACAGTGCCTGATGTAGTCAGGGCTCTATGCTGCTACCTGCAGTCCCAGGTTAAGAAAGCAAGAAGCTCCCGCCTCCTGCGCCCATCTCCAGATTGAAGACAGGTAAAACGAGCCAAGCATGTGTCAGCAACAAATGGAAGCGATTAGGAGCAACATACCACAGGCAAGCACAGAGTAACCCTTCAAAGACATGGGAACACCTCAGCAATTTAAACAAGATGCTAAATGCAAGGGTAATCTCTGCAGAAACAGACAACAGGCAAAAAAACACCCAACATTTCTGCTGCTAGCTGTTGTGTTTATATCTTGGTTTGGATTTTAGGCTAAGATCATATTCATAGGATAATGTACAAAGCCTCAGGCAAGCAAACAGCAGCAGAGTTTACACTGGAGATGGGAGGAAGAGCACCTGGGAGAGGGGAAGGAACCCAAAATCGTTCTCATAAGCTATGGCAAGCCTTGCATACCAGGGTTACATGCATTTGATGAGAGACAGGGTAATAGAAAGCCAAAGCCAAATCAATCCTCTCTGCTCACAAGAGAGACACAGAACTTCCTCACAACTGTAGCCAAGTGCTCAGTGAACAGGTTTATCTCACACAGATACATAGTGCCTAGACTTAAAAGATTTATTAGCAGATCTGTGGACCTAACAAGTCTACAAATCAAAAGGATTTTGGGGATCAGTCCCATTTGTACTTCTGTCTACAAGTTAGCATGTTAACTAGCTCAACTCACTGTTTTGAGTCACAACTATCAAAATGTTTTGTATCCTCCAACCAAGTGTTAACTAAGGTGTATTAAGAGTTATTATCCATTTCTTATAACAAAAAGAAGACCCAGGCTCTAAACACCTCTTAAAGCATTACTTCTGGTCAATGTCAAATAAAACCATAATTGCGCAGTGACAGTAGTTATCTCTGTTCATAGCTGCTTCCAGTTCAATAGGTACAGGCAAACAGCACAGACAGCTCACGTTAATTAGCAAATATCCCTTTAGAAGCCACACTGATATAAATTAATTTACCTCTTAATAGATGGCTTAGAAAAACCAAGGTTATTAAATAAACTGCAATTAAGTTGATTCGAATGATTCACAAAAACACAGGAAAATTTAAACAAACCTCCACTGAATTATTGCACCCATCAGCAGCACAGCATCAACACAAAAGGCACTTGCTTTCTGGAGAACACTTGCAGAAACAAGGAATAACTCAACCTTTTGGGTTTGTTGTTTTTGTCACTACCTGCTTTCAGAGACAACAAAAGAATCAACATATAACATGCCCCCCCC
>NW_010184244.1:0-2991 GCF_000695765.1 Mesitornis unicolor
GGGCTTTGGGGTCCCTTCCCATCCAAACCACGCTGTGATGCTGTGATCAGAAGTTACCCACCGCTGAATGCCATCACAAAGCACTTTGCCAAAGGAAAAGCATCACCTATGGAAATTATCAATTCTCTGCTTTTAAGAAACTACCACTTTGGCTGTAGATCACAAATTACTTCACCAGAGGTCCCTTCTCGGTTTTTAACCAGGCCATCTTTCCAACCCCTGCAGAAATCTTATTGCTCTTGCACACAGAAAAAAGCCTCCTAAACGATTTCTTCCCAGCACCACCACATCAGCGCTGCCAAGCGCTCAAATCTTCACAGAGAGAGAAGCTGGAATTGGTTCCCTGACTCATCAACAGGTTTTTTGGCTATCAAATGAGAGCACTGACTGGATGACACGCAACCAATCGCTTTAATAACACATTTCCCTTTAATAACACAGGTAACAGGAAGAAGTCTAGACTAAAATAGTTCATTACCCGTGGTGGTTTTATCCACTGAATTATAATCCTCAACAACGGAGTCTTCGATCACGTCGCTGATTTTCTGCCATGGCTCCAGCTCCTCCTCCTCACACTCCATGAAAAGGTCCGTGTCTGCCATCCTGCAACGGGAACAGAAGAGAAACCTTCACTGGAAAACTGTGTTTTGTCAGGCCCCAAAAGTCTCATTGTAAGATCCATTCTAACACCAGAAACACGAACAATGTCTTTATTTCCTCATATTCCAAAGGAGAGAAAACCAACTCCACATCCTACTTCAATAGGCTGTGTTTCCTTTGCAGATAAATCTGCGAAGCTGCTGCTCAGAACCCTTGGTTTTGACTTAAAATTGCAGTGGTTTTGCCTCTCCTGCGTCAAAAAGCCAACCTAAAGGCTCTGAAATCAGAAGCTACTACCCCCAAACCCTGTCACCTTTCAATAAATCATAAACTGTACTGAAAGAAGGCAGAATCACGGGTTTTATAGCATCGGTAGTTCTGAATATTCTAGGATTGAACAGCCAAGCTGAAGTGAGTAAAAATCAGGTGCACAAGCGTGCGATCGACCCTCGGCTCCAACCCGTGGGTACCCAAACGCTCCCCCAGTTCCTCCTTGGAGCAGGGGCTTGAAACTACGAACGAGTTCAGAGGAAAACAAGCACGGGGATTTTCTGCAATTAGATCTGGAGTTATCATCTTTCAACTCAAACGAATCTCCTCTTGATCTCTGGAGTAAAGCACCCAATTTACCTTTGCCGCGCTGCTCGTTGCTGGCTACAACCATTCCCATGTTTATTTAGAGCAATCCCAGCCTGTTTTGTCTCTCCTTATGAATAAAAAACCCCTAAAACTTCTGTTTTGGCTACGCCTTTGGGAGACAGAGAGGCAGGAACAAAGGCAACTGCACAGGCAGGGGTTGTATCCCCGCTCAATGAGTTTGTGGTGTTACTTTTTGCTCCGCTATTTCCGTATCTTCCAGCACACAACTTGTGATGGATCTGCCATAGGGAAAGTCAAGGGTTTTCTCCTGGGACTGCCCTCAGTGCTGGATAAATCTGCATCTGGTAAACATTAAGAGTTCAATTAAACATCCAGACCATCAGGGCAGAATTAAAACCGAGGTGATTCACTGTGATCGAGGATCTCAAGCGTCCGGCAGGCTCCAAGAAGCTGATTTTCAAGGGTGTTACTGTGGTGTAACCAACGCATTTCCAACCACACTGTGCCGACTCATGAGATGTTGAAAGGGGCTTTTCCCCACCCCTCATTTGTGTTGTTTTGGGATTTGGCTGTTTCTAAACTTCACTCATAAACGAAGCTTTATGCCAACTTGTAATTCTCCTTAATTGAGGAGACTTGAACCAACACGACTCATTCTAGACGCTCCATTGCATTTCTAAAGGAAATAAGGATTATTATAGGAAACAAGACACCAAAAAACCCTGAATTTCCTCATTTTACAGTAAAAAATATTTCCCTCTGCACTAGAAATGCCAGCGAGCAGAACAAGCAGCCGCTCTGTACATAAGTGAACGGGAACCAAGCTGTCCAGAAGGGATTTTGCTCCCCTCGATCCCATTTTGGTGGCCAAAAGAGACCGTTCCGATTGCATTTTGTCCTCTCTACCACCACTTGACAGCCATAAAAAGCTGATGAGAAATGTGCCGAGGCAAAGTGGCCAAAATAAACAGCTTCTGAGAGAGGACAAGCAAGAAAATAATCACAAATAAAGAGAAAATAAAACGCACGCGCAGCCAAAAGCCCCAGAAACCAGAAGGCTTAAACGCAGACGAACAGCTATTAGCTCACTGCTGAAAAACTCGGCGAGACGTAGCTTTAAAATGTAAGCTGGATAAAGTAACCACTGAGTAATTAGATTATAAGTCTTATATCATTAAGCTATGACTACCCTTCTTACGCTAACAGAGGCGTAATTCATAGAATCATAAAATCCCAGGTTGGAAGGGACCACAAGGATCATCCAGTCCAACCTCTTGAAGTAAAATAGAGTTTAAATGCGATGAGGCAGCAGCCTGTCAAGATGAGTCTTAAAACTGACCAATGGTGGGGAATTCACCACTTCCCTGGGAGATTATTCCCATATCTCACTGATGGGTTATTCCAATGTCTGATTGACAGATTATTCCTATTTCTAATTTATAGATTATTCCAATATCTGATTGATAGATTATTCAAATTTCTAATTGATGGGTTATTCCCATACCTCACTGATGGGTTATTCCCATACCCCATTGATAAATTATCCCCATACCTCATTGATGGGTTGTTCCTATACCTCATTGATGGGTTATTCCCATACCTCGTTGATGGGTTATCCCAATGTCTGAGTGACCTCATGGTAAAACATTTTCTCCTGGAGCTCAGTGGGGATCTCCCCAGCAGCTCCCTGTGCCCATGACCCCTCGTCTTCTCCCCGTGCCCCCTTGTCACAGGGAGTCCCCATCTCCTCGGTGCCACCCTTTCTGTCCTGGTACCTGGTGATAAGGTCCC
>NW_010184245.1:0-4168 GCF_000695765.1 Mesitornis unicolor
GGATATACCTTGTGCAAAGGTCCATAGGTCACAAATAAAGCTGGTCTTTGCTTTATTGAGGCTTTCTCTTTGGCGTGCAATGGGAACTGTGCTTCGCAGAAGAGCCGGCCATCATCAAAAGACATTGGAGAGTGCTGCACACCTAGGGTAGGTTTCAAGGGAGATGATTGGACCCTAGAGATGCAGTGATGGAAATAATAATCCAGGATTTGGCCAGTGGACAAGGGCTTCTGTCTGGAAACAGGGTGGAGGCACCATGGGCTGATGTCACCCAGCAGAGAGCCCCGACTGCCATGGCTGAGAGAATGGGAGTTGTTTGCTCTGGTTGCTTGCCAAAACCATTCTGATGCCTTGGAGGTGAAAGGATTTCAAGGAAACATTGGAGATGGTCATTCTGTCACGTCCAAACCATTGCTTTGGGTTTTTTTAACAGCAAAATGCCTCGCTGTTTCACACAGGAAGGCTGTCAGCAGTGGAAAGCACCAGCAGCGGAGCAACGCTGCATGGACGGCACTGGGTCCATCGGGCGTCTGGAGCGGTCAAAGGCCAACAAGATTTTCCAATATCCTCTAACTGGTGGAAGAAGGAAAAATATGAGAAGTCTTTGGGGTGCAATATGAGCTGATTAAAAGAAAAATAAAACAAAGCACTAATTAACTGTGCTATTAAAGGTCCATCCACTTTGCTGGAGGAAAGAGCAACATCTTCTCGGATGGATGCTTGCTAATAAATCAGGAAGGCTTTGTTCATCTGCCAGCTCCCCCACAGGCTGGCTGGGTGGTCTTGCTGCGAGTCAAATCTCTGTAACCTCTATCTGTGAGATGAGGAAGAAAACTATGTATTCCTCTCTCTGTATTAATGAATGTTGAACTAAAAATAAAAAAAAAAATTAAAAAATTAGAAAGTGCTTTGGGAATCTGAGGTGTTGCTGCTATTTGTTACATAGCAAAAGCCGCAGTTCCTGGGTGAGGAGTTCTTATACTTGGAGTTCTTCTTATCACAGAGGTTTTTATTAAGATAGAGGGGATCCAACATGGGAGATGTGTCAGCTGCTTTCTGAGGAAAGAGATGGACAAAAACTGGCAAATCCTGAACAGGACCTCTTCCAAGCTGGAAGAATTGGGCAGAAGTCTTCCATCAGCAGATGATAATCTAATCTACTGCCTAGAAAGCTGGCTGTCAGAAACCACCCGATAACATTTGTACCACCTTGGATCTGGTGGGGTTTCCTACAGCAATGCCATGACCCACTTCCCATGATGAAAAGGCTGAAGCATGGAAATGGAAAGACCACTATGACTCCAGCTCAGCTACGAGGCATCGGGCTGGGGAGGTGGATGGAGTATGCAAGCTTTGCAGGAGGAAGGAGAGATGTGAGTCCTGACCTTGTGAGAGAGTGGAGAGAGGAAGAGGTGGTGGAAGTGGTGTAGGAAGAGAAGAATAATGAGGAGGTACTGAAGATATGTGGGTCTAAGCCCAAACCCAATAGGTTACCCCCAACTCCTTGCAGACACAATGAGTGACCAGACAGTGGCTCATTCAACCAATTCAGGTTTCCCTGTGCTCGCTAAGCCAGGGCTCACTCAGTCTCTTTATTAGTTCACAGGTTTTCCTGATCCAGTCTATCTTTTAATTAAATGCTTTTTACCTTGGATGGTCTAGAACAAGTTTTTTATGGAAGAGTCCTTGCTGAGATAGAAGGGGTGATAGATGGAGCCTGGGACCTGCAGTTTGGTATTTGGGTGGCTCCCTCAAGCGCATGGTCGAGAACATCATAAAATATGGTAAATCTGAACATCCAGGGTGTCTGCCAAGCCAAGGAGCTGCAACTCAAACACAAAGTCTGCCATCCAGAGGGAACTGGATTTGCTTTTCAAAGTAGCCAGTCTAGATGTAATTTTACCCCCTTGCACCTTTATATTTTCATATTCTCTCCTTACAGTCCTTTGGGTAAAATTCTGAGATTGCATTTAGTCATTTTCTACGCTTGGTTCCACAATCTGGTAATGCGAAGGTGTTAGCAAACAGTAAGAACAGTAAAAATATGTACTTTGCTGCTGTTGTGAAAGCGTAGGTATAATGTGTCTATTTACTAAATTACAGAGGATTGTTTTACTCCTGCAGATGAGTGTAGTCAAAATTGGTCACTTCATTCTGAGAGACTGAGGGAAGGGCAGCAGTGTTTACTTCAATGTCATGGCAACACGTGCCAGCACTGCAAGCATCTCAACATCTCCTCGACGCAGTCCTCCCTTGGGAAAAAAAAAAAAATCACATTTTTCAGCAGCAGTTTAGCAGTGAGGGTTCCTGGGGAAGCATGACCCATGCTACCAGGTCTGCGAGATTCGGGGGGCATCTTCTGCCGGGCCCATTTTGAGCATCCCTCAGGCATCTGCCTCTGCTCTGCCCAACCCAGAATTACTCCCAGCACCTCCCTGCCTGCTATTAAAACCCTGCCCCAAGCTCCCACAGAGCTTTTCAGTAGAGCCAGAGCACAAGACCAATATTTTGGGCTGGTTTTGCAGCCATCTCACACCATCAAGGGCTCTGAGGGGCTTGGCTGGGCGGTGATGATGGCTATTGTGGGTGTTGGGGTGTGGCTTTTGGCTTCTCCACCTGAAAGTAAATGCAAATTACCTTGCTTTCCAAGCTATTGGAATGGGAATCAAACCCTCACAGGCTGCAAATGACACTGAGTCGCTAGGATCTACAACTCACCCTCCCAAAAAAATAGCTCCCTCGTCTTCAGCCAGGGCTCATGTTGGGTGGAGCACGGGTGGGTTTCCAATGATATCATGGAAGGATGTGGGTTTGCCTGCGAATTCCTGTGTCTTCTCCGGAGCTAATTTCCCTCTTTGTTTACTCTTATCAGGACCTCCGCAGCCAAGAATTAATTAGCAGTGCTGCCTTAGTCCATCGGGGTCCTACCAGTTCAAGGCACTACACGCACACAAAGCCAAGAAGATCTGCACAGCTTAAACAATTTTTTTTTTAAAGGAAACCATTACTAAGCACTATTGCTAATAAAAAAATCAGCTTATTATACCAGGAAAAACAAACACTTAAGTGAGGAACCTCTCTCCAGCTTCACTGTATAAAGCAAGCAGTGGAAGTGGTTAGGAAAAAGATGTTTTAAGAATGATTTTGGCATTTTCTTCTCTTGCTGAAGAGCTTTTCTACTGCCCTCCTGGATAAGCCAGGCCAGACAACCTCAGTGGTTGCATTGCCTGGGGCTGTGGATTTTTGCTTTTGTGTTTTATTTTATTTCATCCTTTTTTTTAGGATGAAAAGCATCCTAAACAGAGCAATACTGTGTCACACAGCTTTAATGCCGTTACTTGAAGTGAGACGCGCAGGGGTTATTTGCTTCCTCTGTTCTCTAAAATAAATAAATCCTGTGTAGATTAAGTGCTGTGCCATGAAGGCAGCATTGTGCGCAATATTCCCCGGCAGATGCTTACATTTCCTAGATAAGATACGTGGCGGCAAAGGCTGATGAACCGCAGACTTTCACATGAAACTACCACTAACTGCTATTTATTGCTAAAAATACCACCTAGCTATACTTGCTAAAATAAACAGTTATAGGCACAGATAATCCCCAAGCTTCAACGCGTAAACCAGCCGGCGGTGGACAGACTCTTGCAATTTGCCTGTTGTAGGCATCACATCCAAACTATTGACAGGAGTTGGGCCACATCAGCAAGTGGAAGCAAATCCAGGCTATGCATCCCAAAAAGAAAAGAAAGAAAAAGGTAATGTCTTCTTTTTCACTGGTTTTAATTAGAAGAAAGTCGTTAGCAAATATTTTCACATCATAATTTTCATGCCGATGAGAGCATTGGACCGGAATAATAGGAGTCTCATTTCCTCTTTGGAAACTCAGTGAAAAATGAGGCTTGGAAAGAAGCTCATGAAGTCAGCTAATGTGTCACGCAGCTCCAGGAGAGGATTAACCCAGCAAACAGGAGACATTTTCCTTCATGAGAACCGTGCTGGGAAGTTCTGCAGAAGCCAATGCTTGCTTAAAAGCCCCCATCCCAGTGTCCTCTCATGTCTGTGGAGGTCATCAAGTCCACAATCCATGCCTGGTGAGTAGATCTCCTCAGCCATGAATGGTTTCTGACCTACAGGAGCCATTTATTTGTTTTTCTGTTGTGTAGGAAGA
>NW_010184246.1:0-8583 GCF_000695765.1 Mesitornis unicolor
CCTGGCAGTTTCGGGGTTGCGCCGTACGGTACGAGTCCTCTCAGGTACGGGGTGCCCGCTGGGCTCGGGCCTGGCAGAGACCGTACCTCCGCCTCTCCTCGCGAGAAGCGGACTGCCCTCTCCTCCTGACGCCGAGAGCGCTTGGAGAGGCTCCCCCAAGCTGTTACCATCAACCGCACGGCCGGGGGGGGGCCTTACCTGAGTGATCGCTCTGGGCACCGGAGACCGCCGCCCCACCTCGGTGGCGCCACTGCCCTCTCTCAGTCCCTGAGGCGGGGAGGGTGGGGAGCTGCCTGCATCCGTAATGGCTTTGGGAGCCCCCTCGCCCCGGTTCCTCTTTCGGAGTCCGTCCCTCGGCCCTTGAGTTGCTGAGGGAGTTCCCGGGCCGCAGGTGGCTGTGAGGTGGGCAAGGCCTCCTGCGCCCCTGCGGTGGGGCTTTCTGGAGAGGTACCGAGGCAGCTTGAGAGACAACCAAACCTTTTCTCTAGGCTTAACTCCAACGATGGGGGGTATCAGCCTTTCCAGTCTGACTGCCTTCTCTGAACTGCCGAAAAAGGTCACCCACCCTTATGATGGCACAGCTGGTGGGGTGCTGCAGGCCTCGTCAGTCCTCCCTCGACTGCTGGCAGCTCTCTGAAAGCAGGGGTTGCTCTGATGCCGTTGCTAAGAAATGAGTTATTGCTCACCTGTGGGCTTCTGCCACTTCAAAACTGCTCTAGGAAACTGGGCTGATCTGTGGGGAAACAGGTGGCAGAAGGGGTCAGCTTCCCTCTGCCTGCCTATGTTGCAGCTGAAGCTTTGTGAATCCAGTAAGGTGACGCTGCTAAAAGATCATTGTTAGAACTTGCTGCTGTAATGTAGAGACAGAAGACCTATACTGGATCTCAGTTGTAATTGTCTAGTTGTGCACAAAGAGCTTCTTGGGATATTGTGTAAAAATCTAGTCTGTTTCCTCACATCTTTTGGATTGCTTTTTCTGTATTTCATTCACAAAATCAGATTAGATAGTTTAATGATTTTTTTGAGAATGCTTTGGGACACTGAAAAACACCGTACTTTAGTAAAGAAAACCCAAATCAGCAATAATAAATTGTAAGAAATAGTGTACTTTTTTATATTTACTTTCTTACATACCTTTCCCGTCTTCTTTGCCTGTTTCGTTTCCTTCGTCTTTCATGGCCTCTTCACAGGAAAGAGGGAATATGATCTTCTGGTAATTGGTGGAGGGTCTGGAGGCCTTGCTTGTGCAAAAGAAGGTTTGTATGTTTAAGTAACTGATGAAAGTTTTGGGTTAGCTTTAGTGGTGTTTATGGAAACTAAGAGAAGTGTTACTGATAATGCTAAAGTTTTTTAAGAGACATAATATCCTTAAGTCCCTGCCCATTAATCATTGACTGAGATCCATACAGTTAATCTGCAGATTCATTCACACCCTCATCTTGTTTGGCTTTCCTATTAAACTTTTAAAAAAATATTTCTTGTTTTGTCATGCGAAAATCTAATAAGCTTTTATTTCACTGTTATTGTAAAATACTCTGAGTGCCTCCATAGATACTGTATTTTTAAAATTATACTGTTTCTTATTTATGTGTTAAAACAACAACCCCTTCAGTCTGTTTCCAAGAGCTGTTTAACTGCTGTAGAGAACCTTGCCCCTTTGTAACTCAATATAACGTGTTCAACAACCCACAGGGTTCTTAAACACCTCATTTGGGATCAAATTGCATTTTTAGGGTCAGTGGAAGATGGAGGCTCTAGTCTGGGTTATTAAGTGCCTCTGGATTATCTGCTGACTACATAGGCAGCCTGGGTCCCTAGTCTGACATCCTGAGGTACACAGTATAGACCACCATCCATCCTGTATGCTGAATTTGTGCCTGTGCTACTAAAAAATGTTTATGTTTGTGTGTTACTCCCTCCTCCTAAATACCTTGTCTTGCTTTTTGTTTAAAGCTGCTCAGTTTGGAAAGAAAGTAGCTGTTTTGGATTATGTGGAACCTTCTCCACAAGGTACGGAAGAGAAATACTAGGATAATATTTGGACATGCGTATAAAATGGTTGCCTAGGTGAGCAGATTGCTCCAGGCAGCAAAACAGCCAAAGCCACGGTGCCTGCTTTGCTTTTAGTAAAGGGCCTTAAGCCCAGCTTGCCATACTGCTTATTCCCTCCAATGATGTCCCAGCTCTGCCTGCTTCCCCTGCACATTAAGGCTGTTAGCAGTGTTTGATGCTACCATTTGTGGTAGACTTTGGACTTAAATATGTGAGAATCTTGTCTGTGTCAAAATGTCACGTACAGTATGTAAAGTAAAATCAGCAAAGGCAAATAAGCAAATGTGGATATTGTAGTAACTGGTTCTTCAGAGCTCTGAGAAACAACTTGAGATGGTTTGAATTTTAGAAGAAAAATATATAGCAATGGTTTTTGTCAAAACAAATTAACATAAGTAGAGTTAGAATCTGATCTGTAGGAGACAGTAGACTGTTTTAGAGCTTTTTACCTAATTGCGTGAACAACCTAATTCTCTAAGTAACCCAATTGTATTAAGCTACACTAACCTTGTGCATTTACTTTTTTTTTTTTCCCAAGAAACCAAATGGGGACTTGGTGGAACTTGTGTGAATGTTGGCTGCATTCCTAAAAAGCTTATGCATCAAGCAGCCCTTCTGGGGAGTGCCCTTAAAGATGCCCAACACTATGGCTGGAATATAGCCCAACCTGTTCATCATACCTGGTAAAGATTATTGCACATATCCACTGCTATGTACTGCAAATGCACAACAACTTTTCTCAGTTGGTGTTTATTTAGGGAAGTGAATTTTGCATGAAGCTTTTTAGACTACTCCTTTTTTAATACACGATGCTATGTTTACTGGTTTATCAGGGCAGATGTTATGTTGATTTGGACTTGATAATTTACTTTTATAACAAAAAGTACTGTGGAACACTTCTAATTTCTAGCAATTGTGTGTATCTTTGAGTTGTGTAGTCTGGATTTGTAATGTGATGACATCATCTTCAGTTTCTTGTGTTGTGATAGGTCTGTGATGGCACAAGCTGTTCAGAATTATGTGAAATCCTTGAACTGGGGACACAGAGTGCAGCTACAAGACAAGTAAATAAGACTTTGAAGTTCATCTTTCTTCCCGTAGTCAAGGAGCTCTTCTCCATGTAGAACTGCTAAATTGCCTTTGGAGTTTCTCATTAGAGCTAGTATTTTGAGTTTGTAAGTCCTTTCTGCTCAGGACTGTAAGTGCCTTTGCAGATGTGATTTCCCCTCTCCCCCTCTCCCCCTTCCCCTTCCTTTTCTGGGAAATAGTGGTAGAAAGTGACCATACGTGAAAGCTTTCCAAGAGCACAGTGACCAGGGAATGATCTTTTTAATATGGAGAGATTTCGCATTAATATGAAGTAGTCAGGGTTGCTCAGGATATTTTCAAGCTTGTCCACCAAAACGTATATGCCATACAAGCCCACAGATAACGCTGTACTAGAGCAGCTGAATTTTTTACTTTCAGTGCAGAAATGTTTCCGAGTTTTCCAGCATTCAGTTTTTTTAATAGAGAAATTATATTAATAGATAATTTAGCAGGTGCTAGTCTTGTGACTCCTGCTGAGTCACTTTTGTATGCTCTCAAATGAGCATTGTATTAGTAATGTTATAGATGGTAATAGTAATGCTGTGACTAGTGAAAATGCATCATTTGAAGAGATCAATAATCTGTTCCCAAACCATGTTACAAGTTTAGGTCCTCTGCTGTATAGAGGAGTTAACTTTGCCACAAGAATTAAGTGACTTGAAATATGTGACAGAGCTGCAATCAATCCTATGAAATGAGATGCTTTGTTCCTTTTACTTTTCTATGTCTGTTTGCTATCCTTTTTAGCACTTCAGATATAGAAAAAGTAGCTGACTTTATGTCATTCCTGTTCTTCATTAAGTGTACATTTATGTTCCTGTTTTTTTCTAAACAGGAAGGTGAAGTATTTCAACATGAAAGGGAGTTTTTCTGACCCGCATACGATCCTTGGTATAACAAAAGCAGGAAAAGAGGTAAGCTGCTGTGCTGAATTTTGCAGTATCAATCACTTCAAACATGTCGGGTCTTCATGTGTTGGTTTTCAGGTCAGCTGGGACCTAGATTGTACTTTTGTAAATTGCTTTAGATATTCAGTATTGTTTTAGTGAGGGAAATTTGCATTTTCCACCTAGAGAAGATGCTTATGAACTTACTGAGTTCCTAGCCTCTAACCTGTCAGTTAGATGCCATTACTATTTCTTTGCATGTGGAATCGCTGAGACAAAAGATGTTTTTTTAAATTTTTGATCAGAGTCAAACTGCTTTGATAGATGCTTACAGAGATGTATGGAGGACCAACATCTCCTTATTGCTCTGGGCATTAGATCAGCCTGTCATGTCTTCTTCCTTCAGATGAATTGTAAAGGTGCTTAGCTTTCTAATACAAAATTCTGTGTCGGACGCAGTTATACTGAATGCACAGCTTCAAGCAACTGGGTCACATAACAGAATGATGGCCTTGTCTGCATAGTTAACAAAAGACTCAACATGCATATTAACACCTTTTTGAGGGTAATTACATGATGTTACTGGTTAACATCAGCTTGAGATAGCAAAAGTTTTTTGGGGTAGCATTTTCTAAAAACATGCCACTTTAGAGGTAGCGTAGTTTATTTTATCTCCATCCTTTTTTTTACTTTGTTGATTATTATGTCATATAAATAGCAGATGGTAGTGCCAGCTTTGTCATTTGTAGATAGACAAAATCTAAAGACAGATGAAAGGATTTCAAATGCTTGATTTTGATTTTGTATGTTTGTTTGTAGACTGTTGTTACTGCAGAAAATATTGTCATTGCTACTGGAGGAAGACCAAAATATCCTATACACGTAAGTTGCACTTGCCATCTGACAGCTCCAATGGCTTTACTGGTTTTCTTGCAGATAATGAATGTTTGGAGGATAAAAAATGTAAATATAAAATAACATGAGACATTTTTGTACTTGTGTCATGTGAAAAAATATATTTTATATAAAGCATGGGCTTTTCAGGAAAAACATTTCCACAGAAAACAATTTGCATGAGTTTGGTGTGTTGATGGTTATTAGAGCTGTAGAATAATTCAGGTTGGAAGAGATCTCTAGAAGTCATCTAGTCCAACCTCAGCTATGAGGTCAGATCGTGTTGCTCAAGGCTTTTTGCAGTCACGTTTTGAAAATCTACAAAGATGAAGACTGGATAACGTATCTGGGCAACCGTAGATATATTCATCTTGGTCTGCTGTCTATGCTTCAGCTAATGGTTGCTATTAGCTTTCTTTTCTGCCAGGATTTGGACTGTAGATTTAAGATGTTACCTATCTGTCCGTAGATTGCGGGTGCACTGGAGTATGGAATCACAAGTGATGATCTGTTCTGGTTAAAAGAATCTCCTGGAAAAACGTAAGTTACCTTATTATGGCTTTAATAGATGCTGCCATTCATGCTTTATGGCAAGGTGAAAGATGGTCAAAATTACCTTTTATACACCAGTTATTCTGTCCTTTTGTTTTTCTTCTGAGAACTTGTTTTGCTATGCATCAACATCCCACCACCAGCCTTCATTAGTAACTAATAGATTCTACCCCTGATGAAATTCTCTTCTAAAATAAAATTAATTATGAAATAATATTTTAAAAGTAAATATTCACCATCTTAGGCTAAGGTGACTTGTTTGCTCTAGCAATTATACGTGAAAGTCACAAGAGGGCAGCATAAACTTAAAAGAAGGCTGCACTGTCCCTGTTTGTTGCTACAGGTATATGTGAAATTGGTTTTCAATTGGGAAAGAAATTCCAACATAGTATTCTCTTAAGTGGTGGCAGTTCTGATAACAAAATTAATAAAATATTTAATAATAAAATAAAATATGATGAGATAGTTGGGTTATTTTTGCCATTTTTTATGCTTTGGGATCTATTGTTTAACTGAAATACCGAAAAATTGTTTTTAATGGAAATACTAAAATGCCACAGAGTGTTTTTAACAGCACATAGCACAGTAAGATTCTGAGTCAACATTGCACTACAAAGTAATTTCCTGATACAAATAATTTAAGATAGGAAATACACATTTGCTAGCATGGAATTCAGGTAGTACTTTTTTTTTCTTTTCCCTATTAAGCAATTCTAGAAAAAGCAAAGTATAAGAAAGGAGACTTGAAACTGTAATTCTGGTGTTCTGAAAGAAAACAGAGCTGCCATTCATAGCTGTGACTTTCTGGTATAAAAAGTGTACTGTGTTAAATAGGTAAACATGGCTTCTTGGTATGGTTTTAAAAGGAAAGTAAAATTGCTGTTGTTTGTAGTGTGATTTATGTTAGGAAACTGTTTAAAAACAACCCAAACCAACCAACAACAATATGAAAAACACCACCCCCAAAAAAACCCCAAACCTAAACATAAGATTTATCTCTGTAAGATGTTTCTGTGAAAATGTGGCTTTTGTCCAGTTGCTGCTAATGCAAGTTGTAACAGTGTAATGTGGGAGTCTAGTGTTTATATGTTGCATTCCTGAGATTTAGTCAAAATAAGCCTTCAGGGGCTACAGTAGCATTTCTGTGCTTTATCAGGCTGTGTCCTAGCAAATGAAGGAGGGAGCTGTTAAAGGTTTGTTTCTGTCGGATTTGTTTCTATTATAAATATTCCCAAGGTTCAGTTTAACACCTTTTGTTTTGAGTCTGAACTATGTTGTACTTATTCTTTCTTTTCTCCCTCTCCAAATGTACATATTTCAGCTACAAATTACATGCCTGGGGGTTATACAACTGTCAGTCCTGCAGTTATTCGTATTAAAAAAAATGAATTAGTGCCAGCTGGCATCTATTTTTCATCTATTGAAAAAGAAGAGCAAATGTATGCCCAAGTCACAGATATTCTCATTCTGTTCCCTGTGAATCTCCAGTAGATATTTCTTTATGGGCAGCTTGTGACTTTTTGCAGCACTTCCCAGGAGCAATGTGCTAAATGAGGGGGAGAATCATCCAGTCACAGAAGAATCAGATGCCCTAGTGCTGGAAAAAAGTTATTTCCTACTGTGTTAAATTGTTTGCCACATATAAACCCCAGACTAGCAGATATTTATCTGTTTAGCTCAACCTGTTCTCTTCAGAAGCTGTATGTTTTAATTATGGGATAGATAGATAGATGTTATCTAGGGTCATTTGTGAGAAAACATGTGTTGTACTGACTGTGCAATCCCTGGGACTTGCAAAGCCACAGCCCCTATGTCTGCACTTTTCAGAAGTTTAAAAGCATCTCTGTTACAACTGCGAGATGGTGCAGAGTGGTTTAGGTGAAGGCATAGGCCACAAGCCAGTGTTCCACCTACTACTTTGCTCTGCTCTCTTAGCACAGGATAGACTGTGTATGAAGAGCTTTCCTAGGGATATGTGGCTGGTCAGTGGTAGGGCCACAAAGAGAAGCCAAATTTGCTCTCTGCAGAGCTCCATCACATCTCTAATATTTGTTTTTAGTTGCCATACGTGTTCACATATAAAATATTTTAATTTCCTAAGATTCTTGATGTCCTTCTATGAAACACATTTCTGTCTTTGTAAGTGTGTATACCAGTAGTTGTAACAGGGTGGATGGAGGATCGTTGCTTTGTAAATTTTAGGTAAAATTGATGAATTATACCTACTTATAAAGATGTAATGCATGCATCACTGTATTAGCCTTCCGTTTGTTTGTGTTTTTCCATGGATTTAAGGGTTATTTCAGCCAAGAATCAAGTGAATTGTGGGATGTGTAGGCCACAGATGATATTTTAAATGCGTTCCTTCCTGTGATCTGATTACTTTGAATTTTCACCTCTTTGGAGCATGCTTTGTCAAAATAGTTTTGTTTTGTGGCTTTTTGTTTTGTGGAGTTTTTGAATTAATGGAAGCACAGCTGCTGAGGGAAGAGGTCTTTACTTAATGGATTATTAAATTTCTAAATTCAAGTAAATTTTCCATTTCTAGCTTTCCAAAACACAATTACCAAACTACTTCCATACCCAAAATTCCAAAGTTATTTTTTTTAACTTTTGAATATGGCAGTATGAGAGGGTCCTGATTTAAAAAAAAAAATGCCCAAAATAAAAAGAAAAAATGTGCCAAATATTCAGGTGGGTTCTGAGTGTTGTGGTTTTTCTGTTGCTGGTTTTTTGGATGAAAAGTTCTTTATAAAGCATGGCGATGACAGTTCTTTATAAAGCGTGTATTTCTGTAGATTAAATCATAGTCAAGAAGGAGCCTAACACTCTACACTGTTCTCATAGTAACTAGGAATTCTGATCCCTAATGATGGTTTGGTTTTTTTCCTAATTCAAAAAGTTCACAAAAGTTTTTGTTGTAAGTGGAAATATTTTGTGGAGTGCATCTCCAAGCTGTGACATTTTAACAAGTCCGTGTAACACACGAACAGCAAAGAAATACGAACGCAGCCTGTCCAGCAGCTGAGTGTCAGTGACTGACCAGTTGGATCCACTTTTACCTCCAGAAAAATGAATGAGCATTTGGCCTTTTGTGTACAGTGTAGGG
>NW_010184246.1:8614-20869 GCF_000695765.1 Mesitornis unicolor
TGGTCAGAAGGGAGAGGACTGATGCAGTGTGTAGGGCATCTGGGGACAGGTATGGAAACTGCTGTGCTGGCGAGCTGTCACACCTCATAAATTAAAAGTGTTGATGGACAACTTTAGTAATATTCTTGGTTGAAAGGGTGTGAAATATCTAAAATGGATGTATTTGGTAAATACTAGTCTAGGTCAATCTATTAAACAGATTTTCTATAACTGCATGCACAATCTTTTAAAGACGGGAAGGGCAAATATTTGATATTTGGATAAATAAGGTTATGAAAAAGCAGATGGTTATAAATCAAAATTATATGTAGCAATGAATAACATCTTATATTGGGAACAGTAATCTAGTTGATAGGAATATGATGAATTTCAAACATGTTTAACTTCTGATTGTGTTAAGTTTTCTTAAAAATAATTTAAAATATGTATTTAGTTATTACGGTGCCTCTAGAAATTTTGAGATGAACTTGAGTTCCCACAAGTCTGCTGCATGTCTGTATTTTTATATGTTGACTACTGTCTCAGAGGCAGTGGTGCCAAGATGCCCTCTAAAGATGAGGCATCAGTAACAATAGGCACTGGGGGGAAAAAAACCTGTCAGTGCTTAATCCAGATGTTTCCAACAGAGGTATATCGTAGAACACAATTGAAATCTTAGTGATACCTCTTAATCTTGCTATTTTCTCTGAGGTTTTCACGGCTTTCTTCACTTTGTCTTTCAGAATACGTGCTTTTTGCAATATAAAACCAATTCTTTGTGTCTTAGAAGCCTGTTGCTTTTTTTAAAAATTCTGTTAATGAAATAAGCCCACACGTTATAGTGTTGTCTTTGTTGGAGTTGACAAGCCACGCTCTTTCTTCCTATCTAACAGCAGCAGATCCACTCCTCAAACCTGTAATTCTGTAACTCTACATACTGCAGAAAATAGCTTTTTGGTTGTGCAGAAATATGCACGAGCTCATTCCACTGCTTTGTTCTTTTTTCTTTTTATGTAACAGGTTGGTTGTTGGAGCCAGCTGTATCCTTGAAAAATCTGTGATGATTTACGATTACAAGCAGCATAGCTGTCTGTCCTATGAAAGCTCAGTCTTTGGAATTTCTTTGTTCATGCCCTCTGGTTGAGTTGGTAATAGAATAGTAAGAGTTTTCTACGCAGTAGCATCATGGGAATTAAGGTCAGCTGAGGATAAATTCTCAGGATCTTAAAAACAATGTTATCTATGAGGAAAATATTCTGAGGCTTTGGAGTTCTATTCTGTGCAACAAAAGCAAGCGAAAGATGTTGGCTGTGAGAGGAGAACTTGATATTTCTAGATAAAAAGTCCACTTCTGTACTACCCTTTTATATTGCATTTATATGCAATCACTGTTTATGTTTCCTTAACTGATGCTTCGCCAGATGTTTCACTTGAGTGTGCTGGTTTTCTAACGGGCATTGGATTGGACACTACAGTCATGATGAGAAGTATCCCACTTCGTGGGTTTGATCAGGTGAGTACGAAGTATCTTGCGTCTCTGTATATATCAAATATATTAAAAAGTATATTTGGTTATTTTTGTCACCTAAAGAAAAGGTATAATTGGCTTCTCCAAACATTTCATAGTGTGTGCTTTCTGAAGAGAAACTAAATAAATATTAGCTCTTGTTTTCTTATCATATCTTTTGATACTGTAATCAGAAAAGTAAATTTATTTTTTTTACTTTTGCTTAACTGAAAACAAGATTGAAAAGGTTGGGAAGCAGAGGAGGGATTTATGCCACTGCTTAAAACATTAGACAATCTCTTTAAAATAATCCTGACTTTCTAGGAGTTACAGATAATTGTTTTTAAAATAAATTATTGGACTTAACATGAAGTTGTTAAATGTGGAGTTCATTATGATTAATATAAATAAATCACTAAGCTGAAAGTTTGTAATGTCATAGGAATTGGAAATCTTGATCATAGCACTCAAAACCGTGGTGGTTATAACTAGGTAAAAACATACATAGACATTTCAGTGGAACTATCAACCCTAAGCTGGAGAAAATTAAAAGCAAAAATTTCCAGTCAGGGAAATTTAAAGAGAAACATCTGTCTTTCAGAATTGGGTAAGATTCAGAGGAGTTTTATTTAAAAGTATAAGTGGTCATGATTGTGCTGACAAAACAGATAACAGTTTTGGCCAGAAACCCATTCCTGTATAAAGAGAATGAAAGCGATTAGAAATAACTTCAAGAAAAGGCAACCAAAAAAAATAGGTTTTACGTAGGATTTGTAAGAAGTATAACTGCCTGAAGAAGCAATAGAAGGTAGTATAGGAGGTTTGGGTTAAAGAGAATTTACTGAGTCCAGTTAAGGCATTACTTGGATGTGAGTTTGTAGCCTCTGTTCTACAGGTTAGATGATCTCTGGCCCAATAGTCCTTTTGGTCCCTAGATCTGCAGGGAGAGTACATTACATTAAAAGTGATTGTGAATCTTTGATCCATGCAAGATTTGATGCTAACACTACTTTGAAGGAAAAGTTTCTGTAGTGCTCTTAAAACAATGAGAGAGTTCTGGGTTTTCACTCACATGTGCAGTGAACTTTTTCTTTGAAGATTCCAACAATATTTTTTTCAGAAAAATAACTATGGAAAATATCAGCGTCAAGAATGAAGACTGTGTTGTGTTAATCACTTGAAATAGTGTTTTCAGAAAGGGACTGAATGCACATTAACTTACTTATTCCTAGTGTCGTGATTCAGGATATTGTCATAATGCTTAGTGCAATGGTGCAAAATATTTACAGGGCAAAGTTCATGAAAGAGTGCTAGAGCCATCGGCTTGTTTTTAAGAACTTCTTTGCATACACAGAGCGTAGGAAAACTATTTCCATGTGTAACAGCACCGTTTTTGAGGAGGGAGTGTTGCTGTTAGAAGCAGCAGTGACAAGTACCGCTGCAGGTAGTGACAGCTCCTGGTTGCATGCCAGCCACTCCCACTTCGAAGTGGCTTCCTTAAAACTGGTGGTGTGTGTACCAGAGTTTGCAAAACATTGTACAAGAGTGTGTCTTGGGATTTGCACTCGTCATTGAAGAAATCTGCACCTGTAACAGCATGACATCTGAGCAAGCAGGGAACGGTGTTAAGACTGCGTGTGTGGCACTTCATAAAACACAGTAGGGCTTTCTCTGAGAACTTGATCCTTTGTAGGCAGGAAGAGCACAATGGATATTTCAGAGTTAAGGAAGTATTAATAGACATAAAAGAATTATGTTCAGTCTGTAGCCACAGAGTCTGATGGAAGGTAGTTAGTGAGCTGTCATGTTTATGAAGAGATGTAACCCTGCTGTTGCCTTCATATTAGTTGTTATCACCTTCGAAATGAAAGTATTGTAGGCTGAGAGCTTGCGTGTAGTTGTTCTGAGTGGTTTTGTGATAATATCTTTTAAGTAATAAACATATGCTTCGACAAAGTGCAACCAGAATTACTGCAGTCACAAGTAATGACATCTTTGGCTTAACCTGTCAGTGAGACACTTTACTGCTTGACTGTGGTGTGGCATTATTTCCTTTTTGTAGTAGAACTTTCTAGGAAACCTTAGTGATTCATAGTCATTGCAGAGAAATGGCAGGTGCCGCGGCAAATAAAACTATTTTTCTTCCTTAGCTTTATGAAATTATTTCTTTCTCATTAAGCTGCCAGAGAACAGTAATTATGGAAATGTTAAACTGAACATCCTTTACATGCTATTTTTGTAAAAGCAACAAATGGTTTAAAAGCAACTGTTTTATTCGTGTACTGTTTTACTTATTTGAAAATAATTCAGATATTCAGATGTAGATGCCTCTTGGAATGGAGTTGCAGGTCACAGTGGCTCAAGAAATTTTATGTTGACAATGCATAGTGACTAAGTGACAAATAATGTTTGAAATGCACAGTGTATTTACTGGATTTTATTAAAGACAGCTGAAGGACAGCTTTACATTAGAAAGGTCCTATATCTAAGATTAAACAATTTTTCCCCCTCCTTAACAGCAAATGGCATCTTTAGTGACTGAGCACATGGAATCTTACGGCACAAAATTTTTAAAGAGGTGTTTCCCAACCAAAGTTGAAAAATTGGAGAGCAACAGATTGCAAGTCACCTGGAAAAATACTGACCTGGGCACAGAAGAAACTGATTCCTTTGATACAGTGATGTGGGCAGTAGGTAAACTTGGTTATGTTAACTTCTCTTTGCAATGGTTTTCATTCTGAAAATGAAGTTGCCTCATCATGTTGTATGGGACCGTAACAGCCCCTCCCTGTTTTAATATTAAATGGTTAGTGACCTAAACACTGATAGTTTTTTAATTCTTTTCTTGCATGCCTGAAAGTTTAAAAGAAATCTGTGACAAATGTGGCTATGAGCATAATCACCAGAAATGGGAATTACGTCTGCTTTTTGCCTCCTTTGAGCTAAATGCTGCTGCTTGTAAGGATTAACACACTGAGTGATGTATGGTACAATGCTCGAGCCCACAGGAACGAAAATACTCTTTCTGCATTGCCTCCCCAAGCTGCTTATTTGTTGCTGTTATGAGTTGTCCTTCAGTTCCTGTATTGGTTCAGATGGACTGCAAGCCCACCAGAACAGGAGAACTCTTGTCTTCTGTTCTTATAAAGCTCTGTGACTATCTGGAATTATTGATACATAATGGATGACTCAAAGTAGCAATGATATTTGGCAAGTAGATGGTATCTGTCAAACAAAGTTAATAGGCTTAAACTTACTGCCCAAGAAATATGTTTTGATGCAGAGGAGTGATCAGTTTTATTAACAGCTTTAGCAGTTCCTTTTACTACTTTGGTTTTATGTTGTTCTTTTTACCTGACACTACTGTTTTGGAGAAGTGGGGAAGCATTACTGTTTTTCATTTGTTGATAACAGATAAGGTTAAATTCTTGTGTTCATAATATAGATCCACTATAGGGAACAGGAACAGATCATTAACAGCGTTTTGTGTTTTGGCCAGTGGACTAAAATCAGTTGTCCTGCTGTTCCTTTCCCCTGTTTAAGCTAGCTCTCTATCTTTCTAGTATCCCGAGAAGAGAGCAGGTTGTGTGTTACGACAAACATTTTATTTTGCTGACTGTCATCACTATTCTCTTAGTTGCAATGGGTTTCTATAAATTGTGGAAACAGCCTATAATAATGGCTTATGCTCACCAGAACCAGTCAAAGACACTAGTGCTTGCCAAGAACAAAAAAGGTCATGCTATCTGGAGATGTGACAGTCCTGAAAACTGTAGAATAATATTCATGAAGTGAGAGGAAAATGTTTCCAAAAGGTACATTTCTAAATGCCATATTTGAATTTTTAGGGTTTTTTTTTCTCAAGCTTTCTGGTAAAAGTACACTGAGGTAGAGTCACACCTGTGAAATGTCAGTTCAATTTGTTTACTTCTGTCAAAAATAGAGAAAAGAGCTATTATTTCAAATAAAAAAAACCTAACACCTTAGTTTAGTGTTAATTATCCTGGAATAAGGTTCATAAATGTACTATTGCAACTCATTTGTAATGTGACTCCACCCGCTATTTTGATACAGAGAAACTCCATGTATTTTAAATTTTGTCATAGATTTTGGTTACAATCTTTTTAGGAACTGCAGAATGAACGGTTTGAGGGTTTGGGTTTTTTGTCTTGAGTTGTTATTTAGTGTTCAAGTTGGCACCCCACCCTTAAGCATTAAACACATTAACAGTTAAAACTGGTTAATTGATGTGCAGTCGGTATGATTCATTGTTTTGCTCTGTATCAACACACCCACACCAGGTGTCTCGGATAATAGGCTGGGAAACTTGGTAGTGTTGAGGATTTCCTGTCTGCAGATGTGCCAGTTACAATACTGATTGAAGAAAGTCAGCTTGTAGTGCTGGTTAAAAAGCAGCCGCTATTGTTAACTAATTGTAGCCTGAGTTATAATAGATATTTCCTTCATTTTTTTAAGTGTGTTGTGGAATTTTAGTAGGATTTTATGAATAATGTTACAAGTATTTACTGACAGTGGGACATAGTTTGAGTTTGGTAAACTACAGCATTATCTCTTAATGTAAACCTCTTGAAAAAAATTTCCATTCTGTTTCTATGAAGTTTTATTTATCTTTGGAATGTGTAATTTTATGCTTGCATAAAATCACATCAGTAAAACAGCTCTTTCTTGACCTTTATTTGCTTCTAGACAGATCTAGTCCTGTAATATCCTTGTGTCTTTTACTAGTGCTTCTGCCTTTGGAGAATTCTCCTGAAATGATAAGCTTTTGAGTTTTATTTTTTGTTGTTGTTTTTTTTTCATTCAATGTGGAACCAATAAACTTTTAATATTATATAGTATTCTCCCTGCCCTTAAGGACACACAAAAAATGTGTATGTTAGGTGCCTAATATACCTGGGCTACAACACAATGGTAAGTGTGAGCATGTACAGATTGAACATAGGGTCTTCGCCTCAAAAGGATAGAGATTAACATATTTATAAACATGCAACTGCTGAGCTGCAGGGCAAAGTTGCAGGAGAACAGGCTTTGTAGAGTGAGTTTGTTTCCGCTAGTGGAGCACTGAAACCTGTGTTAGAACAAGGGGAAACGGCACCAAGCTGTGCCAGGGGAGGTTCAGGTTAGAGATAAGGAGGAAGTTCTTTACTGAGAGGGTCGTCAGAAGCTGGAACAGGCTGCCCAGGGAGGTGGTGGAGTCACCATCCCTGGATGGATTTAAAGAGCGGGTAGATGAGGTACTTAAGGATATGGTTTAGGGGGTAGACAGGAACGGTTGGACGTGATGATCTCAGAGGGCTTTTCCAACCGAGCCATTCTGTGTGTGAATGCTGCAGTTGCAACATAGCTCATCTATGAAAGGAATTGGCAAGTAGTATTTCCGTTTGAATTTGCAATGGGTGGCAGAAGATCACTGCTGTAACTGGAATTTGATTATTCACAAAGTCATTAGAAAAGATACCGTGTTACTACATATCTAATGGAGTCTTACTGTGTAAAGGAGCAACATTAACTTGATGATTAAGCAGGCATTTACAAAGTATCCTGGAATTAGTGTGACAAAGTGAATGTGCTAGCGAATTGTTAACAGAAAGAGCAATGACCAGCAACAGATTTTAAGTTTAGCTTTACAAAAAGAGTTTACTCTCTGATGAGAGCAGTGGAACAACCATTCTCAAGTTCCTTTGCATTCATGAGCTTAGAGGAAAGCCCTGTGCCTTTCAGATAGTATCATGTTTACTGTTGCTTTAGCTCAGTGTACAACTGAACAGGTATCAGGCATTGCACATCGTATGCTATAAAGCACATATTGTCCTTTGTGACACACTGCGTGCTTGGCAGATTTATTTTGTAGTGCAGTAAAATAAGATCCTCGCTGTTCAGTATGAAGAAAGAGTTAAGTACATAAATTTTTTTTATAGTAGTTTTCTTCAAGTCTTAAAAGCAAACCGGTCTGGATTAACTAAGAAAACAGAAATTTTGTTTGGAGATTTTCTTTGAAATGTTTCATATGGCAAAATATCGCTGTCATCTCCTGTGAGCATATCTCTGCCAGCCCCTACAGAAATGGGGATAGGCTTTAGGTTCATCTTTACAAAGTCTTACCATCCAATTTTTTAACCTTTGAACTATGCAAAGAAAAATAATGCACCATGGTTGATCTCAGAAAACTGTTAGTGCTAATGTGATGTGGTTTGCTGAGGCTCTGTGTCTTTGTTCTCAACTTGCCGTGTCTCTTTCTCATTAATTTTCATTCATTACTGTCTTGGTAAGATGTGGTTTCTGCAGTCCTAAGGAAAATTGTCATTCCCATTACATCAGCCAGTGCTCTTAGTTTTTTTCCCAATATCTAGTTTTAATGCCATTCAGTCGCTCTTTATTCAGCAGGGCTATTTTTAATGTGCCTAGTGATTTGTTTGCATTGAAAGGGACCCAGATGGTACTTTTTCCTTTTTTGTTTAATCTACCCATAAAATTTGAGTGTAGTTCTTACTTTATGCTACTTGTTTTACCAGCTTGTAACTACAAAAAACGCTTCTTCGTGTTGAGGAAAAGTTAGATGCTAGGCTATGCCTCTAATTGCGTGTGAGAGAACTTTTGGATTCAGAAGTATAAGGTGCAATTTGAGTTTGTTAGGTGATGGCTAGCCTTTATCTGAATGGTGGTATAAATAAGTTTTAAAGTGGTGGAAAATGCTCCAAAGTAATTTCATGAAACCGGTATAATTAGTGTGACATTTTCTACCGAATACAGGTTCTGTCTACCTGCAGGTGTCTAAGAGATTGAAGCCAATGACCTCACTTGAGAGTGGTGGTTGTGTACTGGTACTAGAGACTGCAAAGCCACCCTTTAAGGGTGTAGAAAATCTTTGGTTAAAGCAAGCTTAGTGTGGAAAAATTAAGGTAAAGGTGAACCGTAGCTTTCTTCTCAGAAAACGTTTCCAGCCCAGTTTACCTTTTACAGGACCTTGAGAACAGAACAAATAGAATTGTTAAAAGTCTGGCCTATGCTGTAGGGTTTTCATTTGGTTGCATGTCACTTGGATTTGCATGTTGTTGTTGTTGTTGTTTGACATGTCTCCAGACACAAGTAACTCCAGATGTACAGTGGACAGTGATGCCCAGGTGTTTACTGCTTGCACCATGACCGCCACAAGCTTTCTGCTGAGGTAGGTCCTCTGTGCCGTAAGTATTACGAGTCAATGCTACAAGAAACAGCACAGCTCAGCAGACTTGGCAAAGAGCTGGTTACTGCTCTAGCACTGACTAAGGGTCAGATTTTTTTCAATTTGTGGCAGGCATGCTGAAAGTTTATCAGTAATGAACGAAATGTTCAAAAGCGTCCTTGTAAAATTGGTGCATGCTGCTATCAATGTGGTAAGGGTGCTGAACTTTGGTTAACTTAATCTTACTGTAGTCAATTTTTCCTTGTAATCTGAACATTAGTTGCACTAATTTGGTCTTTATTAGTCATTATCAGGTGGCTATGTTTTAGTGAACGTCTCGTGGATTTTGAGGAGGGATTTGAGGGAGGAAAGGGTATTGGTCTTGAAACTTAATTGGAGAGTGTGTCAGGCACCCAGAACAAGATAAGAGAGAGTACCAAGACTGGGAACACAGATGAGATTTTGGTTGAGGTCAGACTGAAGTTGGACTGAGTAGAATTATGAATTGATATGTCAAAATGCCAATGTGTAGGAAAGAAGTGGAGAAGACTGTTGGGCTTAAGTTTTATGGCAGAAGAACCATCCTGTCACCCTGCAGTGTCCTCACAGTGGCCATCTGCAGTATCATG
Organism: Mesitornis unicolor; assembly: GCF_000695765.1. Lineage (NCBI taxonomy): Eukaryota > Metazoa > Chordata > Aves > Mesitornithiformes > Mesitornithidae > Mesitornis > Mesitornis unicolor. Next base: position 17,913 of record NW_010184246.1, read on the forward strand.
TCTGATAATAAAATGCTCTGTTGGCTCTAGTTTGGATTTTTCAAATGCTGGGGGGCAAACAGTCATCCCAGCTTCTGTGATTAAGAAACTGCAGAAGACCCATTATAAAACTGTTGTCGGCTGCACCTTTATCACCCTGGGAAATCTCACTGTACGCAAGAGTGTGCTATCACTCATTTACTGCTGCTACTTGATTGTGCCTATTCCTGTCGTTTCTTCTCACTTTAGCTCCTTTAGTCTCTGTAGTTGAATGTCTTGCACCTGAAGGTCACATCACTCTGATATCACCTGCACCTTATTTTGTGTGCAAGTGTGATTGCTAGAGTCCCTCAGCAGATGATGGGACAGAAATGCCACATTACAATATAACCAGCCTGGCACATGTCTGAGATGGGGACTTTAACCAGTCTCTTGTCACTCTCTGTAACTAAGCTGGCTGGGAGCCCCCTTGGGAAGCCATGTTGCTTGATTTTACAAGAACAGATCAAAAAGCTTTTTTTTTTTTTCTTTTTAAATTAAAAGTGAATAGAGGCATGCCCTGATTGCAGGGATCTGTGTGGTTTTCACAGCTGTGTGGTTACTGTCTGGGCCTATTAAAGATGAGATTGTAATGTGATACTAAAAGCAGAGGAGTCAGGTAACCTTCTTAAGGATCAGATTTGAATTGGCACCATCTTTCTAGATGTCTGGCATAATATCTTGCTCTACTGAATAAAAGCTAAGTCTAGTCTTGTGTCTTACACAATCTTATGTTCCTTGTTTTGTGGCAGTTTCAGGGCAGGGGACAGTTTTCAAGCTAAAAGCACATGGTGGCTTTTGGGGGGTGTGAGGAGGAGCTATCTCTGTGTTGTGTGCGTGATAGGATTTGGTATGGTTTTGTATTGCCCTCAGGATATTAGAAATAAGCTGTGAAGTCACGCTTTACTGAAGCTGTAAATGTAAAAATTTGGGAGTTATGGGTATGAAACAAATGTCCTTCTTATCCAGTACTACTGAGAAATGGTGAGAACTGATTCTATAATACAAATAAGTGAATGTTGAGAAGTATTAGAATTTCCAGCATTTGATGTTAGAAGTTAGCAAGACACTTTGACTAATTGTGAACCCTAAGCTGCTGAATCTGAGGCGATGCAAGATCAGTAAATGTAATTCTGGCTATGGAGGTGAGCCAGCGTGGGACTAAAGGCCAATAAAGCTTCAGCATTTTAAAGTTTAGTTTTTGCTTTCAGAAATAATATTTAGGCAGTAAAGTTGAAAGAAATTTCACAATGGGTAGCAACACATTTTTTTGTAACGCTTAGCTATTAATACCAAATTGTACACATGTTAAAATAGATTGGAATCGAAAGGTTAAGTGTTATCCTGCAGATTTGATAAACTCAGCTGTTGTCACAGGTCTTTAAATGACTCTATTGACAGTTTTTCTTTTTTTTCTTCTTTCAGTGCCTGCCATTGCGTGCTAAGCTTTCTCTTGGCTCTGCCTGGCAGGAAAAAGGGGAAACTAGAAAACCCCATTAGTTGTCCATTTGCAGAATATCCAGGCTTTACTCTCAATACACAAAGAAATACAACGGTAGGAAGTTGTTTCACATCCGAGCCAAGATAAGGTCCTGGAGGTTTATTATTTTTGTTGCCTGATAGCATCAGGACTGGGGAGCAGGGGGCAGAGAAGGAACAGCAGATCAACATCCCATGGGGACAACAGAAGGGAAGACAGACAGATAGCCAAGTGCCGACAGCTTCAGTCAGTACTCCCAGAGGAAGTGTTGGTTTCACCAGATGAAATTAATACACAGAAGTCTTTACAGAGGCATTCAGATGTGACATTGTTTGGGGGGGCCTGGCTATATGGCAGATGTATAAAGCAGTGAATCATGTGTTTACATATAATTAGGTCTGTATTGACAAGCCAGGTTTTCCTTTTGTTTAATAATTTCCTACGTTAACATCAAAGGGCTTGTTTTTATAAAGAAAACACATTTCCCTTTTTGTTTTGCTTTGCTATAGCACTGTATTAACATCAAACAGAAAATCGTGACCTGTATGTGTTGATGTAGATATATCCATACTCATTTATAGCCTCTCAAAACAGTTGCGATGGTATAACATTTTCTTCATCTGGATATATGCAGGTATTCTTTTCTGTGTGATCCTATGTGTCCCTACAGATTTTGGGAGTACCTGATAAGTTCACTATGCATATTAACCTTCAAATACATTTGACAGATTGAGTAGGGTTTAAGATTCCGATTTCTGGGTCAGAAATTGCTTTGTTAGGTACTCTAGAACATTCAGTGTGATGTTATCAAGACTTCAGTGGACCAAGTGGTAACTCTATGCAGAAAACACTACAAAATATTTTTTTAAAGATGAGATAATTTAAAATTGTTGGAAAAGGAAGCTGCAATAAAATCTGGTCTTGGTAGAATTTGCCTCATTTGTTTTTAAATCCACTTCAAATCGCATTTCTAAACTTTACAGAAATAGCTCAAGTGCAGAGTTTAAGCTAAATAACAGAATTAAGGACTTGAGAACAAAGTTGGTAAACTTTTTCATCCAAGCTGAGCAAAGTAAAGAAGTTTTAAAATAAGTGAATGGTATAATAAGAAAAGAGGACTTCAGGAATGTGTAGTGTTGAACAGCATTATTATTAATTTTTACCCACAAGCATGCACAACAGGCTGTTAGTGCTGAGTGCCATTCGGTTGGTGGTTATTGGAAGTTTTCAGTGGAGAAGTTGAAGTTAGTTATTATATGTATTCATGCTGCATTGGGAAACTGAATGTATGCAACAAACATTAAACCATCTGGTTTTTGCACTTTTTGAGGTGAATGTTGCTCTGCACTTCTGTGAAAGATACCTTTCTCTGAAATAGTCTGAGCAAAAGCAATAGTAATAGAGCACCTTTCACAACAAAAAAAAGGTTAGTATCACAGAATCCCAGAATCCCAGACCG
>NW_010184247.1:0-222 GCF_000695765.1 Mesitornis unicolor
GAGGCGGAGGAGCGGCACCACCATGTTGGCTTCAGCGCTTGGGAATTATTGTTCTCCGGGAAATCGTTGGCGTGCGCTGACCTGGACGGGCTAATGGCGCTGCCCGGCTCCAGACCGGCCTCGGCCCCGCTCCCCGTGCCGCTCTGCCTGCCAGGGCGTCCTGGGAGAAAGGATTTCGGGTCGCAGTCGCAGTGGCTGGGGACCAGCCGAAAACCGGGGGGG
>NW_010184247.1:249-10514 GCF_000695765.1 Mesitornis unicolor
TAATATAATCTGTTTAGGATGCCAGCTATCTGAAACACAACGGCTGTGGGCTGTTCAATTTAAGGCTTTTAGGAAGAATAACTGACCGAGTTGTTTTGTGATGGCTCTTTTATGTAATCTCTGTAACTAATAATTTTATAGGTTCTTAACTGGGATTTGGTGTCACAGATGACTATATGCTGCTGGCAGTTTTCCTCTGTTGCCTGTGACTTTAAGAAGCCGTTTTAGTTTTAGTCTTGTCATTGCTATGTAGGCTCAGTCGCAATTCCCCCAGCTATTTCTGATAGGGAGAAGTTATGAAACACAAGTGGTGCTTTGAAGGACGCTTTAAAAAAAAAAAAAAGCAGCTTAAGCTACCTCAGCTGTCAAGTTTTTGTTTAATAATTCACAATTTGTAACACGAGTTAGTCATACAAGTAGGCGAGCTTTGGAGTTAATATGGAATGATACCTTCTCAATAGGTGCAGTGAGCAGAACCAGCTTCTGTGGCAGGTCTGTAATCCACTCTTAAAGGTGTGTTTTCTGCACCTTGGACTTAACGTTCATGTTCGATCACTGTAGGGATACCATTCCTGCTCGAAGCCTCTGGAAAAAAACCCCAAACCCTGGCCTATGCAGTGCTCCTAGAATAGCCCTGTAATAAGAGCATAATAAAACATGCGGGAGCAAGTTGATTGTGATGCCTTCTGGTGTGTTCTGATGAGGTCAGGTGACTGGGGCTGGTTTTGCTAACTAAGTTTCAGCCTGAAGTCTTGAACTGCGGTGTTTACGCACTGTGCTTTGAAAAATCATCCTCTGAAAGACACGAGTCCCTTACCGCTCTGGGGGTTTTTAAACCTGTTGGTTTAAACTGGCTGTGTTTTCAAGACAAATTAGTGAAGTCAGTAAAAGAAAACTTTGTTTTCTGGGAGTCTGGGTGCTGTTAGGATACTGTGATATCAGTGCTACTGTGGCATTGCAGTGTTAACTTTCACTAAAAATGCTGGTCTGGATCCACAGAATTGAACATTGACTCAGTTAATGCTTAGCTCTGAAATACTTACATAAACCAGCCATTATTCATCTGCATGCTTCAAAAAGATGGAGCCCCTAAATGACTTTTGAGGCAGTGTTTTCACCATCAGACCTCTTTTCTCAGTGTTTCTAACGTGCTGTAAGGAGCTTGTGCACGTGTTAGGCGAGAAAAGTGTTAACCGAGAGTTATACAAATTGAAAACTTGCCAGAGGCCACCGCTTCCTGTTCTCAGTGTGAAAACCCAGGATAATGACAGGGGGAAGCTCGGCAACAAAGGAGCTCTAGACATCGGAGAACATGTGCTTGGTTGGCTGACTCTTTTTGCCTTAAAACCCCTGTATTTTTCAGGAAGCTGGTAGAGGTGGTGCACTTTTGTTTCTGGCCTGGCTTTTGGCCACACCGGTTCACTGTAGAGTTGTGCTGTTGTCATGTTTTTCTCATTTTCTGCTTCGTGTTTTGTCTGATGTCTTTTGCTGAAGAGGATGAGCTCTTCTACCAGAGTTCAAAAAGGCTGGTGGCTCTTTTTGTTCCTGCACGGTTCAGTTGCCCAACAGATGTGGAACTTTACACTGGCAGTTACCTCTGTACAGATTAAAAGCAAAAGCTATCCTGAAATGAGTTAGGTAACTGCTGCCTTCCTGGTGGGTCCTTTTAATGCAGTAAGCAGACTTCATTAGCTGTGTCAAATTCCTGTCGAGAACTAAAATTATAACTTTAGTGTGGTTGTCACTAGGAAGAAGAGCGTGGTGTATCTTGATTTCCGCCCACCCCCAATCATTTGTTAGTCACTTGGTTATTGCTGCTGTAACTCAGGGGAGAATGCTGTGAATGTATGCGTGGCCTTGCCAGCTTGGCATGCAGCCTCTGTGGCTCACCAACGCATCTCCAGGAGTGCTCCATACCATCTAGTCCCCAGAAGAATATAAGGTCAGGACGTGCATGCAGTGATCTTCCCAGAAAACCATCCCAGGTCTCAGGAATCTGTGGTTTAAAAGCCCTCTGAGCTGTGAATGAACGCATTGAGTTGCTGTCTGAATCCATCTAAATTTTTGGCACCCCCTGTATCCTTTGGCAAGGAGTTCTGCAGCTTAACTATACTTTATATGAAGAGCTGTTGTTTTAAGTACTTTTTGAACCTGTCGTCAGCTGGTTTTGTTTAACACCCCAAGTCTTGGTAAGACAAAGGATTTCAATATATAGTTTTTTGACTTTTTGTTGTTCTTGGTCGAGAGCAAGTGACCACAGTCTGTATCCTTCTCAGCTGCATTGATGCATAACACAGCATTTAGTGTTTTGATTTTCTGCCGTGTGATGGTTTGTCAGCCCTGTGAGTTTGCGTAAGCGTCTCCTTTGATGCACCATGAATACATATTTATGTAAGCTGTTTGTTGTTGGCCCTCTGTTCTTAAAAAATACCTCCTTTTGGTTAGTGTTGGCAAAACATACCCTCTCGGATGCTTTATCTGTTGGCTCAACAGTGAGTACCCAGTGATTCAGCATTAGATGTTGAAAGTGTTGAGCTGAAAGGATTGCTCTTGAGAAAATCCTGTCATGATAATAAAGCACAATAGGAAGAGCAGCAGCTGAAGAATGATCTTTGTAACCCAGGAAAACTGTGGTCTCGGGTAGTGGGTAGTATGTAGTGAGAAATACAGTTCTGTCCGGTGGTGTCAGAGAAACTTTGCCCTTTTTTATGTGTTTGTGTTTTGCGTTGTATTGCCTAGCTGTGGTTTTGTCTAATAAAAAGCGTTGGTTCCTGTCCTCGTAGAAGTTTCTTTTAAACTGTTACAAGAATTTACGAGATTTTTTACCAGAAAGGTGTTGAATATTGTAGGACTTTGAGCTTTTATAAGAGATACAGGAAGGCACAGGGGTGGGCTGGTGTGGTGGCTCTGACTCTTTGGCAGTTCTGGCTTGTGGAGCTCCCAGCTACTTGTGATCCTCTGCCTTCCCTGCTCCTGCCCTGGCGTACCTGTTTGTGCAGCTGCTTGGCCATCCAGACTGTGGCCACTGACCCCCGTGAAACACGGCCAAACAAGGGGATAAGAAACAAGAGATGGTTATTTTTCTGTTGAATTAATTTCTGTAACCCATCCCTGTAGTCGTGCTGGCTGATGCAATGGAAAGGACGTTGACACGGTTGGAAGAACGTGAAGGGGGTGCCTAAGCAGCAATAAGTGGCTATGAAACCTTGGTCACAGGGGAATGTGAGGCCCTCCTGATTTCAGTGGCCATTCTTTCCTGCCTAAAAGTCTTTCTGTGCCTTCAGATGATAATAACAATTCAAGAGCTACAGCAGTCAGCGCAAAGCAATACATATTTTCCCTGAACTGGCAATGATTTGCATGCCAGAATAAAATGGTCTTGGCCAAAATCTGTAGAGTAGCAAAATGGGAATTTTGAATGGAAGGTATTTTAGAAATGATCTGATAGAAGAAACTGTACTTCAGGCATCGAATTGCCTCACGGGCCGGAACAGATGAGTGTAAATGAGAGGTCAGTGTTGAAAGACGGGATATACAACTGGCAGTTTTTGCCAAATGAGTATCTTCAGATGATGACTTTGAGCGTGCATATTTTACAGCATACTCATAAAATAGGCACTTTATTTTAGGCAAATGCATTATCCAACTGTCTTAATTTTCATAGTTTTAGGATAATTCTAGACATGTACAGAGTAGTGTTGGTGCTGTTAATGTGTTAGCAGGGACGTTGTTGAGACTGAGCTACTTCAACGCTGTTTTGCAGTGAGTATCAACACATTACACTTAGAGCAGGCACACAAGCCACATTGCAGCAGTGCAAGTGCTGGTCTGTCTGCAACTTCATGATCAAACAGGGACAGTTGGAAAAATAGTCCTGTGGCTCCTACCCAGCTTTCCACATTTGTTTGGTTTTAGTCAAACCCTTGTTTTGACCAAAAAAAATGGGTTTTGGTTGGGGGGTTTTATGGTTTTTTTCAAAATTGAATATATTAAATTTAGCATAGACTTACTTCTATGTGAAAGAGAAGTGCATTGATTAGATTCAAACACATCTCCAGGAAAAGTATCTAAGGTGGGAGGCTGAACTCCCACAGTTGCTCTTGTTATTCAAGAGAGATTGTATGGAAATGCCTGTTCAAATAGTTATGTTCACTTGGTGGCAGCAATCGGTGTGCTGGTGATTTACCTGCAAAGATATTCTGCATGGAGAGTGCATTGTTGTGTATTTAATTTACAATGGTACTAATTGTCTTTCAGGAAATGGAGGATAAAGTGATCAGCCCAGAAAAAGTGGAAGAAGCAAAATTGAAAGCAAGATATCCTCATCTGGGCCAGAAGCCAGGAGGCTCGGACTTCTTGAGGAAGAGGCTTCAAAAAGGAGTGAGTTCTTTATTGTCCACAGGGGAGGGACAAGAAATTCCAGAATTCCTGTATCTGTGATTTTTTTTTTTTCCACTCCACAGGTCTTTGCAGGAGTAAAAGAATGCTAAGAAATAATGAACTTTGTCTGGGAAAGCACAAAGGAGAGAAACTTGTTTCCACAAAAGCAGTGCCAAATTGGCACGATAGCTGTTCACAGCATCAGTGGCTGAACTGCACTTTTTAGAAAAAATTACACTTAGAAGCTGGCTCAGTGCTGCTGTGGTAGACGTCAGTAAAAACATTACAGTAAATACAGGGGGTCGGAACCTCATCCCTTGGTGTCTGCTGGGTGCCACCAGGCACCATCTGGCATCACTGACTTGAGGATGGCAGTGTAATTCTGAATATACACCCCACCCAAAAAATAGCGATAGAAGAATAAAGAGCGAGTTATTATTTAATATTGTTCCACACTTAACCAGTGTCTCTTATTTTCTTAGATATTCGAATCTTTTCTTAGTTTCATTATTCATCAAGTGTTTGTGTAATGCCTTTCAGGCGTGCTAGAGCTCTGTTTTTGGAATAATCCTAGTGTATCACTACTTCTGGTGGTGCTTTCATTGCTGTCACACAGTTGGGTTGTTGTGTGTGTGTGTGTTCTGGTTTTGGTTTTTTTCACTATTGTCTAGGCCCTTTGAGTGCACGGAAGGATTCCAGGTATAAATCCTTCACAAACCAGCTGTTGGAGTTCTGTGCTGACCTATTCAGTGCTATCTGGTGACATCTCTTGGGAATTGTTACTCTTGGCAGGTTTTTTGGATAAGCTTTGTGTCATACGTTGGAGCATATGCAGCATAGTTAGCGGCTGCTGGGAACAGGCAGGAGGTGGATTAGGTGACTCCTTTTGTGAGTTACGCTGTTATATGGTCAAAGGGAGCCTAAATCAGACTTTTGGCGAGTTCAATGTATGTGTAGACACAGAAGGGAGAAGGTAAGTATGTGTTGGGATGATAATTCCTGACCAGCATCCGTTCCCTAAGGATTGATGGCCATAAAGGAACGATGACTGCTTGCACTCAGTGCAACCGTGAGGAAAATTCACCACCAGCAGTAACAATCTGTACCATGTCTTCATCTCGATTATAACACTATTAAATGCAAGAGTTGCTGCAGTCTGTATTTTCAGCTTTGAGCAGAGGCAGACCAGTGGGCATCTTAACCAAGTGCTGTGATTTTGCTATTTCAATGAAAGATGGCATAAAGTTGTAGATTCCAATTTGAAATCTGCCTCCTTCAGTTTTCCACCCCTCCCGATGTGGTGGTAATTAACTCTCTTTCATTTTATTTTTTCATTATTTTTGTTTAGTGTGCCTAGTGTCTTGAATGAGAAGCATCTTTACTTGATATCGATGCCTGGTGTACCTGGGTTGCTGAAGTCTAAAACAGAGTGAGGATAGAGAGTATGGTTTCAGATAGCATTTGTGAAGTGAAGACACCTGGACAGACATAGTCAGTTGGAAAGGGGTGATCAAATCCAAGCCATCTATGAGAAGATAAAGTAAATCAGAGGAAAATACAGGAATAAGTTAAAGGAAGAATTGGACTGATATGCTAATGCATGCAAGATGGTAGGTTTTCTCAGATGTGTTTTTAAATGTATGTAGTCAGCTGTAGCTCCGATTTTCTTTGATTTGGCGTCTAGGATACACTCTCCCCGTTGATGTTTGCTCATCAGAAATGTTCTGCATTGGGTGCACACACCATTATTAGGACACTTTCTCCAAGATAAAAGTAGATGAGAACCATGCTACACATGTGGAGCTCTTACATGGACAGAAAGAGATACCTGTTAACAGCAGTAATGCATTGAAAGATTGGACAGTTCTGTTATTACCTACTTGCTGTTTAAAAATTTCTTTTGATTGCTTCAGTCTTGAAGTGCAAAATAGGAAAACCTTTTTCCAAATCAGATTATCTTATAGGGATTACACCATCAAAAGCGCTGAATTGGGAAGGTTTATGAATAGAAGCATGTGGTTCAGATGTACTGCTGACTGCATGGGAAGAACGGATTTGGTTGCTTTTAAGTCCGTGGCAGGGAACATTTAAAACCTTCTTCAGGAGGCCTTGCCTAAACACTTGCCCCCCTCTTAGGGTAAGGCCTGTTGAGTCAAGTTCCTTCTCTCCAGCAGTGGCTGCCACTGAACATTTTGCCGCTGGTCAGTACTAATGCAAAAGAGCACGGTAGTTCTGTGCTGCCTGAAAGCACTTAAACATTACAGGTCGTCATGGCTGGTGTTCAACTGACTGAGGAGCAAGCTTATTTGAAGCTAAGGAGGAAGTGTTCTTGTCAGAGATGTTTGTGATTGTAAGCAACATTGCTAGTGTAATTTTTTTTACTGAATCTAATTTTATTGGCCTCACATGACAGTCTGTTCAAAAGCATGGATATCAATACCTTAATAGCAGACCACGTAGTAAGATGTAAACAAAATACAACTTTTCCTGCAAGATGTCTCAAGGGGCAGTTGAAGACTTGCTGCAGACCTTGGCTGAAATTCCAACGCCTCACCTTACCATGGTGCAGATAAATCATAAGAGTCATTTGGCTTTATTGTCCACGGATGTCAGATTTCTCCAAATATGAAGTTAACAAAAAAGACTGTTGAAGATAATGCTAATAGAAATTTGCTGGAATATTAGGGAACACTGTTGTAGAAATTTAAACTTAATGCACCCACTTCTGTATTCAGAAGAAACCTGGAGCATGGGATAAGAATTTCCTTCACACAGTGCTTGTCAGAAGGACTGCGCAGTAGATTTGACTCTGCTAAATAATTGCTTTGGGAACTTTAGGGATTATATTTTCACTGTTTTAATGTATGCAGATAAGAGGCTTTCTTGTTAGCATAGTTTCGTGCTACTTTATTCTTCTGGTGTGATAAAGCAGGCTCTGTTCTCCAGGTTTAGTTTGGCCATTGTTTGGTTATTCTGTGTAGCTGAATTTGTTCACTGCAACGGAATTTACAAACCCCGAGGCTTCACTTGGGAGTCCAGAGCACCAGGGCAAAAATCATGTTCACGTCTGGTGTGAGTTTAATGGTATATGTAGAACCTTAACTGTAGGCTTGCTTGTTGTTACGAGTTCAGCTATGTGTGCTTAATAGTCTTGATAAGTTTGGGGGTTTTTTTTAGTCATCACAGAGTTGTCTTGCCATATTGGAAAGATCCTATCCGTGTTTTTAAAATTCGAAGAAGCTATTTAACCTTGTAATTCAGAGTAAGCATCTGATCAGATTTCAGGCTTTTAACTGTATGTGTGTTTTGTCTTCTAGCAAAAATACTTTGATTCTGGTGATTACAACATGGCTAAAGCAAAGATGAAGAATAAGCAACTGCCGACTGCGGCTCCTGACAAGACAGAAGTCACTGGTGACCATATTCCTACTCCACAGGATCTTCCACAGCGGAAACCATCTCTTGTTGCTAGCAAGCTGGCTGGCTGACCACAACAGCTGAACTGCATGATTATTCTCATTCCTGTTATTTCTCCTTAATAGTTATTTCTCACCCTCACATCCCCTTTTTTCTTTCTTACACTAAGTCATGAGACTGACAGCTTTGCAGGTAGCGATAGCATGTGCTGCTATTGTAAGGGAGTACTGTTAAGAGTAAACGTGTAGTATTTGGACTAGTTGAGAACAATGCACTGATTAAAAAGGACGAGTTTGGTTAGAGCAATGTAATCTACTTGAAAATGTACATATTGCCCACTTCCTAGTGTAGGACTGGTTCCAGCAAGTGACATCGCAAGTTTTACAACTTCTAATGTTTCTGCTTTTGTTATTTCATCTTAATTACAGCATATTTGTATTTAATATAACCTCCAGTTGTGTTGGGTTTTTCTTCTGTGTTTGGATTTGTTGTCTAAAATAGAGGTTTAGACCACAAGTTGCTAGACGGTAAAGCATGTTTAAAAACAAAGACAGGGCTCTGACTGAATTTTGTTTCTGCTTTTGAACTTGAACGGCCTTAAACCTGTTTCAGCTTTAACAATAGAGTTTTTACTTGGGCAATATTTGCCCATTCTGGTGTAACTCTTGTGAATCTAGTGCTTATTGACAACTGCCTGTTGAAGCTGGTATTCTTTTCAGTTCTGTAGCTTAGGACACACTTTTGTTGAAGATGTGAATGAAGTGTGCATGTGCATAGACTGTTGAATTCACTTTTGTGCCATTTTTGTAAATACAATAGTTTTGCACAACCTTTTGCAGACGTCTATTAGTTTACCTTTTCAAAAAGCAGATAATGTGCCAATCAAAGCACAAGTGATTCTGTATCTTTCAAAGTCTGGTCCTGAAGCTAAGAGCCCAGAATCTTGCTACTGAAAGTGAAAGTTGTATACCTGAAATTCGTGACACGTGTATACAGTTGGCTCAGCCTTACGCTTTTGCGGTTGTAAATGTTGTTTAGCAACAATGTCCAGCGTTCAGATATAAATCTGGAATTTGTACCTATGTTTGGAGGCAAGTGCCCTTTCTGTTCAGCAGCTCTTTAAGCATTTGAAGCTGAAATGCTCTGTCTGATGACATCGGAGATGGATAAATGTACTGTTCTAGAGAGCTTCCCATATAGCAAATTCCAAATCTAGGCTTGCTACAGTTTGATATGCCATTGTCTTTGGGCTATTTTAGATTTCTGGAAGTGGAAGGGTATAATTATTTTTTTTTTCCTGAACTCCTGAAGTGGTAGTAAATTTTAACTCCTTTTCTTTTTGTTATACAGCAGCCCTTCGTTGGCTTTGGGGAAACAAAGAACTGGAAGTGCTATTTATATTGAGAAACAGGTAACTTTTCATGTCAGAAGATAGGAGTGAACTTCAGTTCATCTTCGTGATGGAGGTCACAAGTACTAGATTACCAAAATACACAGTTGGTATTAGACAGGTAACTTGATGCATTTAAAAGCATGTTTGTTCAATGAAATCAGGATATTAAAAGTGCAGTGTGGTCCATAATGTAATTGATTTTCATGTAGGTAATCACAGCCTTGATGTTCTTTGGGAGTATAAGAATCTCTTTAAAAAGATCACTTTACTGAATACTTTTTTTCTTTAAAGAAACAGTTCTGGAACAGCCTATTAAAAACAAAACCCCAATGTGCGTATTATGAGAAAACACTCTTAAAGATGCAAGTTTTTAGAAGAATGTGCTTTGTGTTGACGTATTTGGGAAGGTCTTACGGGACGAAGGACTGCTAGTCAAAAAGAACACTGGCCCATATTTTTTTCCAATGCTCTCTTCTAAAGACAAACATAAGCAAACCATCAAGAGGTGATGAATAATCTTAATTTGGTTCTGTTTGATCAGAGCATGAGCAAAGTATATGAGTATTTAGATAATGCAGTCAGTTCAGAGAAGTCATTCCAGAGAGTTTTGAAATTATGAACCTGGTTCTTTCAAGTCTGTGTCGCCCTTTCCTAGTAATTAAATGGGCTCTGTCAAGCTTGTCCTTATTCCTTATCCTCCACTACTATTATAAAGAAATTATGATTTTGCAGAACAGGTTGAAGAAACGGACCCACTTGACTTCTTTAAGCAAGCAATTAGGCTAGGAGAATAGCAAGGAAACTGGATATATTGAAGCAAACTGCTTTTTATAGATGCTTGTCCTAATGTGAAAATCCCTCTTTATTTTTGTATGTATAAATGAAATCGAAACTTAATGATAGGACTGGGCCTGAAACAATTTAAGGTGACTTGCTGTGTGTTGTCTGGTGCCACTCTTCTGTAGCTCACATGAGGTGAGCTTTCTTGATGTTTGGGAAGGTTTTTAAAAAAAAAATAGCCATTTAAATTTAAAACATTCCACTCGACTACAACTCGGCTTGTTCTGCTGGTTGG
>NW_010184247.1:10545-13937 GCF_000695765.1 Mesitornis unicolor
TCCGATGTTCACTTGGTGACTACAAATTCAGCTATGAATATATTATCCATGTGTATATTTGAAGTACTGTAATACTAACTAGGTCAATGACTGATTATGAGCCTTCACATCTGACAGACCTCAGCAGCAGGCACAGCTATTTTGGTTCTATACACTGTATAAAACTGGAGTCCAGTAATCACTTAACAGTAAATCAAACGTGACTGCAAATCGATGCTTACTTTCAGCTTACTCCAGCAAGATAACTCAGCTATCCAAACTTATGTACATAATGTATGATATGAGTTTTACCATTTGATAATTACCTTTTTCAAAGAAAACCTGTCCACACCGTAGACTGGCAGTCCCTTTCATATCTTGCCTTTAAAGATAGACAGTGTTTAGTTATTAGAGTAGTACTCATGTAGGCTTATAATAGCAGATAGCACCAACATTTATTCTAGATAGTTAAGTGGATTAATTACAACTTCACAGATATGTCCCCAAATCTGTAGCACCAAAGGCTTCTCTCTCATTGTTCTTGATGTAGTAGGACAGTGTTTGTGTAAAGGCCACAGGAGTACATTTTGTTGGACATATTTACACCCAGACAAGATGTTAAGGTGATAAAAATGTCAATTGTTCTTTGCAAACTTACACATTGTATAGTATACAGAATAAATTGATCTACTTAGTTTTTATTGCAACGTGGAGATCTGTCTCGTCTTTACTGTGGTTTCCTAAAAGATACTGCATACTTCGGTATTCTCTATGGAAAATTTCTAAAACCTAAATCTTGCTACTCTGTATCATTACAAATATGACCGGGCTTTGGTTTCTAGTATGTTAGACTACAGAATTACTTTCATGTAATCACATTTATATATATTTCAGTGCTTATTTTTCTAATAAGGCAATTAAAGCTTATTGTTTGAAAACTCGTAACAGATGATTGTTTTGGTCCCTTTGCACTGAGTGAAGGGGATTTCTGGGTATCAGCTTGGCACGTGGAAGTTTGCATTGCTGTAGGCTATTGGCCTGAATATGGCAACGTTTCCACGAAATGAAGATGCTGGAAAAAGTCCCAACTAATTTCCCATTCAGATTGTGACTTAGGCGCTGATCTTTGCGCAGCTTCGACATCCACGTGGTGTATTTGCAGAATCAGCTCAGTCACCACAGAATCACAGAATATGAGGAGTTGGAAGGGATCCTGAAAGCTCATCCAGTCCAACCCCCCTGCCAGAGCAGGATCACCCAGACCAGGTTATAGCAGCACCCTCTATACTCTGCATCCTTAACAAACCAAGGAGAAAAAAGTCCAATTTCAGTAGCGTCAAACAAATACCGTGCTGAGGCAATGCAAAGGCTGCATTAAGGGTGGCGTTAGTAGCCTGAATCTCTGCATGGGATGTGGCCTCAATCTTCAGGCAAAGACAAAGCCTTTAAATGCAGGCGTGTTGCCCAAAGCTGTTTCTAGTTAGCGCTGAGGCAGGTACGGTTGCACAGGGCTCAGAGCAGCTTTGCATTCAGTGGCAGTGCTTGTAGAACACGACCATGTTATTCAGGAGAGGGGCAATATTGCAGTAACTTGTTTATGTGATGGCCAGGGGGATTTTGGTGAGCTTGGGAAGAACAGACAGAAGGAGCACACAAGCAGGATGAGGTTTTTTGTGGACTTGGGCTGAATGTGTGGTTTGATTGTTCCTGCTTTAGTATAAGTGAGCCACCCTTCTCATGTCTTTAGCTTTTTCATCCCAATTTCTGGCATCTCTAGAGCCAGGGTAAGTTGAAATCTGAAAAGTTCTGTGCTTTGAATATAAGCATTTATGCCCATTAAATATTCATCTTGAAAATGTTGCTGGGGTATTAGCAGAGAGGCAGAGAGCCTGGAGCTCAACTGATGTGCTTGAAAAACCTTTCGTTTAGGGGCAGATGGCTGAATTGTCCGTGTCTTTCTTGGGCAGTACGTCTTTGCTACGATGAGGATGATGCTTGATAGATGTTAATGATAAATATTCTTGCCTATTCATAGCAGGCACAGAATTCTGTTTGCTTACTGCTTTGGAAGTGTTGACAGAGCATCTAGTGATTTCAGCTGGATCTTTACTTGACTTTGGTTTAAAATGGAAAGATGAAGAACACTTTATTTCTGACTTTGTCTAAATTTCATAACAGACTTCAGGCCGGTTTAGTTTTCTTACCTTATTGCAGAAAAGTCTTGTAGCTCTTATTAAAAGAGGAACATGGTTGGATAATCTGTCAAATTCCCTTGGCAATACTATGGAATAATCAAGTATCTGTTATTAACATTCTTGGTGCAGGGAGTCTCCACAGAGGTTGGATTCAACCTCTGCTGGTACTTCTGTCTGTGTTAGTGTGGTAGGGTTGTTTCCTTACTGGGTTTGAGGAAAACAAGTTTAAAAGTCTTTCTTGAGAACAGGTTTTAGATTTTTTTTTAGTGTGGCACTTTCTAGGAGTTGAATTGCATGGGTGAAATGACGAGGATGCTTAAAGGCAAGAATGGGAGCTGTGGATTCTTCTGATCTTCAGGTCTGTTCTCAGGTGATGGTTTTTATACTGCTGAAAAACATGTGGCGAATACATTGAAAAGAGAGTGTGTATGTGATGTTTTAGAGACGAGAAAGCTTCCTAGTATAGGCACAAATGGATCAAGGTAAGCTTCCTGGATGGGAATTTCATCATAGAGATTTTGTCTTGTCTTTTCTCTAAGTCCAAAAAACCTGCAAGTAAACCCCAAGTGTTGCCAGGAAAATGCATGCATGGTCCGTAATTTTATCTCTTCTTCTGTATCTCTTACATTACACTTCAGAGTTCATAACTGGTAACCGTTCAATCAGCACTGGCTGAAACCAGCCCTGTTTTTTCTCTACAGCTAAAAGTTACAGGCCTAAGAAAATAGGAAAGGGTTGGAGGAGGATGTTACTGAACCCAGTCAGCTTTGTCTCTCCAGTGACAGCCACTTGGAGTTAAACCGATAGCCAACACTGAACATACAAATGCTTTTCTGGAGGAGCAGATAGGCCCATCCACTGTGCTACAGCAACCATCTCCTGTTCCTTATGTTGCCAGTATCATTCCTGTGCCTCTTAATTCTCCCTTTTGTTTGGCCTACAGAGAATCCACAGCATGACAGCGACAGAATAGGAGGTCCTAAGTGAGAAGGGAACAGTTGAACAGATCGTGGATGTAAACAGAAAGTGATGTAAGAAAAAAGATGGGAAAGATGCTTGTAGCCACTGCTGAAAAAAATTACATAAACTCATCTTAATTCATAGAAGGATTATCTTCTGTTTTTTTTTAATTGGGTTTATATTCAGTATAAAATTCTGTATGGCAACTGTGTCAGCTACATCGGCCGTGACATTGTCAGCAGGGAAACCCTGGGGTAT
>NW_010184247.1:13968-16113 GCF_000695765.1 Mesitornis unicolor
AGTGCCATAAATGATCTTTTTGAAAAGGTGCTGTGCAAGATAGGAGGTGAGGACACTTAAAATCTTTCCAGCAGATGTTTAATGCAGGAGACACGTGCTAAAGTAATAGTCTGGATACATTACAAACATGTTTCTTGGCAACTTTCAGTGCCCCCAATTCCTGTCCTTAATGACAGATTTGAAATCCTGGTTTATGCAAATTGTGTCAAATCGTAGTATATTTTGGACTCAGATATCTATTTTTTGCTGGGGCTTATAATTACATTTGGCTCTTGAGCTCCAGCTGTGGATGGCTGATACAGTAATCCACAGTCCAAGGAAACTCCTGAAATGAGTGTCTTTGAATTGAGAGCAGATACCATGCTGAAGAAAGGGTGTTAAATACTGGGTGTGAAGCAGCACACAGAGGGGAGGTTTAGGTCCCTTCTGAAAACAAAACTCGGAGACTTCCATGGTTCCTACATCCAGATTCTTAGATTAAGCCTGTTAAAGGCAGATGATCACACTCCTAAAGGAACCCCAAATCACTTTTGTGCTCCATGTGAACGATGACTGGCAGCTTTAGCATAGCTCTGTGTTCTGCCACGGTGTCTGTGTGAAGAGCAGCTGTGCAAGCTGCGTAGCCAGAAACCTCCCCCTGACCTGGACAGCAATTTGCAGGCACCAGTTGTGTGTTTCTTGTAGAACTGAGAGCAGATGTCCAGTTCAGCTGATGAGAGTGAGCCATGTAGGCATGGGACAGTAACAGTAATGGTGGTTTGATGATCCTGGGCAGAACATGGGATGGAAGGTATTGTTTTAATTCAGTTCTTGGTAATTTCAACTCTGAAGTCTCCCAGCAAAATCAAGATGTTTTTTGAATTTATTAACCTTAGTTTACTAGCTGTGAAGACGATATATCCGTGCCTAATACAAACAACTTCAGGTAAGGCTCCATATTTTCATCTTCACTATTTTTCTTCCATTTGTGTGTGCTGCTTTCTCCAGCTCCTTTCCTTCTGATAGCAGCAGTAAAGTACAGCTAGGTTATAGCCTTTATTGGGAGTGTTTATTTTGGGAGTCAAGATAGCTTGTTTTTTATTTCTGGCTGTTACTTACCTGCTCGGTGATTTTGAGCAGGTCACCCATCTCTTTCATAGCTCATTTTTTCTGTGGGCCAGGTTTGTCTATTCCTTTGATAGCCACAGCAAGTTTCAGATCCTACCCACTGAGCTGTTCCCTAAACACTTGAATTTTGCAGAGATGATACCACTTAAAAAGTCAAAGCACTTTGGTGGAGTGTGGCAAAGGTAACTGTTTCAATCTTGTATTTTTGTCCACTTGGACTGGTAGGATGCATTCACGAGGTGGAAAAGGGAAATACAGAAAGACAGTAACAGCTTCAGCTCTCGTGTCAGAAGAACTGTTGCCATAATGTGAGCTGTAAAAAACACCTGTTAATGACTCAAAAAGCAAATGAGCTGCCATCTCAAGACCCAGCCAGAACATGGATGATGTTTTTCATTCCCCTTTGACATGGAAGTTAAACTTCTCAAAGATGTGTACCTTCGTACCTGAGAACTGGACTTGCTTATTGAAGGACCTGTTTTGGGCCTGGTTCTCTTCAGTGTTTTCGGTAGTGATCTGAATGATAAAGATGCAGTCAAGCTGGGAGAGGTTGTAAATTATTTCAAGGATGGGATGAGAACCAGAGAGAGAAAACAAAAAAATGGAAAACTTAGCAGCTGAGAAATACAGGCAGAAACAAACCATGGGGATAACTGGGTAGGTGGTAGGATGGCAACCGGGAACGTGGAGGCTGCAGGAGGCTGTAACCTGTAAATCCCGTGGGATGAGGCCGCTGCACAGGCCAGCGTGTCCGCGTTAGCAGGGGAGTTGCTGGTGAAAAGAAGAGATTGCTTCCCTGGACCCGACAGGCGGTGCCCGGGCTGCGGTGCTTGTGGGTGTGGGAACCGCACATCATGTACCCGGGCTGCAAAGGACCAAAAATTATAACGATGAAGGCATGAGTTATTTTTTCAGTTTAGAAGGGAAGGAAAAGACAAAAGGCAGCGGGATCAGGGGAGAAGGGAGAGACACCGGTTGTGGCACAAAGCGGGAGGCCGTAGCGGGGCCGCGCCGGGGCGGGAGGAGGAGCGGGCTGAG
>NW_010184248.1:0-6184 GCF_000695765.1 Mesitornis unicolor
TATTATTATATATATGATAAATGTAGATATTTATTTACTCAGTGTTTTGGTTGATAAATAATTTGTGTTTAGGTACTACAAGAAATAATTTTGAAGGGAAAAAAGTTATTCACTTGGAATACGAAGCATATACTTCAATGGCAGAGACCGAAATAAAGAAAATCTGCAGAGATGCTAGACAAAAATGGCCATCAGTCAAACATATTGCAGTACACCATAGACTTGGGTATGTATAGCCAGATCCCATCCTTCTGCAAGTGGAGTATCAATCATTGGCTGGGGCATGGCTGTGCTTGCATTCTTGCAGGATGTGCAGGAGGCTTTCTAAACTATGGCAGCAAAGCTGGCTGTATGATCAAGCTCTCACTGCAGAGCTACATTTCAGAAATCATATTTTTCAAAACTTGTGTATTGTACTGTTTGCTGGAGTCTCTCTTTAGCCTGCAGGATCCTTGATGCTGGTGTGATGGTTTGAAAGTGGGGAGAAGGGACTGAGATTTCATTCCAGGGAAAGGGAGGTCATTGGTTTGTTTTGCTTTTTAAAGACATGAAGTTGGCATCACTTTTCTTTTTTTCTTCTCTCTTCCATTGAGGTGCCACAGGATGTTCTTATTGTCAGATTTAAGTCATGCCACAGGGAACGTAAGAGCTTAGACTATCGGGAGGGAAGAGGCATGATAATTGCCAACCATGCTTGCAGGAGAACCTCCTGTTGTTCCTCGAATATCGGATAAGCATTTTTTGTGGGGTTCAGAATATGGAATACTGGTGTCTGACATACTCTTGAGTCTTCACTGTTTATCAGATTTCTCACTGAAGTTACCAGGATTTGCAGTGTTGCAAATGCTTGTTTCCTTTTCTCTCAGCAGAAGGAACTTAGGAGGTGATCACAAAGGGTAGTACTAGCTCTGAGGGGTGATTTCCTTAGATTCCCTCTATAGTCAACACAGAGTGATTCTCTTGGGGGAAGCTCAAAGCATTTAAACTTAGATTTTTCCTATGAACTGCTTGCCAGAGGAGTTTACTATAGAGGGAGGATTGGAAGGCAGCTTTTAGGAATACGACCGTTGTGAAGAGCAAAACAAAATATTGTGGCACTTCTGTTAAGTTTGGAAAACAACACAATAAGAAATTGTCAAAAATGAAGTTTCATTGCAAAATCTGTATAGTTTGAGGCACTTAATTTTCTTCTTTCAGAAATTCTTATGCAAACTGAGATAATGTCTTGAGTTTTCAGATATGAACTGTTCCTAACTTGCTACTGTTCATTATTAAGCCAGCATCTATTGAGTTTCCTATGGATTGTTGCAAGTTAGCAGTTTTTCCCTCCTAATTCCATAGACTTTCTTTTAAAAAAAAAAAAAAGAAAGAATGGAAGAAAAAGCCTATGTCTGGTGGGTTTATTTATTCTAAAGCATAGAATTCTCACATCTGGTACTGGTTTTGGTTTTGGTTTTATTTCTTTTAAACAGTGAATAATCTTCTGGACATGGCTTGACACTTGCTTAGTATGAATGAGTCAGGAGAGCGTGTGGCCAGAACACTGATGTGACATGGCTACAACTTTTGGGTACACCTGATGTTAAGCATTAGCTAAAGCTGCTGTTTTTCCTCTTCTCTCCCTAGTGTGGTTCCAATAACCGAAGCAAGTGTAATTATTGCAGTCTCCTCTCCACACAGAGCAGAATCACTTGAAGCTGTAACGTACTGCATCAATACCTTAAAAGCATCTGTCCCGATCTGGAAAAAGGTATGTCTGGAGAGAAATCTTATTTTAGGCCTGTGCCAGGGTCTTAGGCAGCTGGGCTAAAGGCTGCTGCTGCTCTTAAGGGAAGGAGCTGAAGTGTTACAGGCAGCAGTTGCTCCTTGTAGGATGCCAATGTCTAGCACCAGTGAGTTTCCTTTCATGCAGCCAGGCCTGCCTGCGGCACGTAGGGGACCTTGAAGGCCCGCCCTTGCCTGTACCATCCAGTTCTGCTTCCTTTTAATGCCATCCTGGGGTCAAAGTGAAGGACCCCTGAGCTCTCCTCTTTTGAGTGGCAAAACTCAGTCCTGCACAGGCTTGTGGAAGAACTTTGAGTCAGTTTTACTTTGGACAGCATTGTCGTTTGCAAGTAAAAGAGGCATTTCTTGTTCTTCTGTTTTCCCCTCATCTCCATGGCCTTGAGAAAACAAAGCATTAAGCAACAGCACACAACGAAAGGGTGAGCAGAGGTCCCAAAGCTAGTATGGGCACACGACAATGTGTGGAGAGGTCAGCTCAGGTCTAGAAAGAGCCTCATTGCATAGCCACGGTGTTGCATGCAAGTAATGAGTGTTATCTCTGCTTTCTATCCCAGGCAGAACTTGGCATGTGATGTTCTCCACCTTACTCTTTTCTGACACCTCTTTGAGGCTGGGATTCTGTGGTCTCAGAATAATTGGGGGCTCAGAGACCTGATGAATTTCTTGCTTAGGACTGGACTACTGCTGGATAGTCCAGTCTGTCCTGAAGATGTAATATTTACTGTATTTTTTCTATTGCTGTAATTTTTATTTTTTTTATGTTCTGTTTACACTTAAATGCTAAAAATGGTGGCACAGTAGGTTAACATGGCACCATGTAAAAAACAGCAGTGTTTCAGAGAGAAGTGCTGTGTACTGGACAGCTTTTACATTGTTTCTTCTGGATCTCTTTCTTGAATTGACTTCAGCATAGATGGGCTCTTCATAGAGGGACTCAGATGGAGGTTCAGCGTCTGCCCACATGCAAGTCAGTATGTTCTAAGGATGCTGCCCTCTTTCCTGTTTGCCAGCAAAGTGCTGTGTAGTCCTGTTGTGATCAGTAAATAGCAGGATGGCTGTTGAGTTGCTTGGCCTGACTTGTGACTGTATGTAGCAGGCTCCCACAATATTTCCTGTTCTTTGTTTATATTTGCAGGAGATTTATGAGGATGAATATTCTTGGAAAGAAAACAAGGAATGCTTTTGGGCAAATTCAGAAAAGTAACGGTACTCTTTTAAAAATAAAGTGTTACTGTTCCTAATGAGCACACTGGTTTAGCTTGGAGTTTTTACAAAGATCTTTATGATTTTAAGCAGTTGCAATAGACATTTCAATCTGAATAATTTAATTAGGACTGAATGAAATGGAATAAATGAGTAATAAATAGAGATTTTAAGTGTTCTTGACTCTCCTTTGAAATAATCTCATTGTACATTTTAACATGGAGTCAGTTTTTAAAAACAATCTTCCCTAAAATTCTTGGTTGCAAGTTGCTTAGTTCTCTGTGACATATTCTGATTTAATGCCTTTACACTGGTAATCTGTGTTCGTGGTCTGCATTGGAGGTCACATTAGGACAATTGGATTTGTTTTAATCTTAAAAAAAGTCCTGAGTAATTTAATTGTATATCACTGTAGAATCAGTTTTCAAGCTTTATGCTATTTTGAGATTCTTGTAACATGAAAGCTACTTGAAGTAGATTAAACATTTTGGTACAGAGAAGAAAATACGAACTATACCCCAGAGTTATTAACTTTTTAGTAGTGGTTACATTCCAGTAGCTCTGTCTCACAGAAACATTTTTACTGTCCATTATGTTAAAAAAATATGGACAGACCTTGATTCAAAGTTAGGTCTAGCACTTTACCAGCAACAAACTTGCATTAGCAATAACATGCAAACTACTTAATTATTTCTAGACATGATTAATTTTGAAGGAACTTTTTTGGCTGTGTAATTGTATAGTGCTGCAGAAAAAAAAAGAGCTAGCTATTATTACAAAAAAGACAACAGTAAGTTTAATTAGTTTTAGTAGTTTGACTTTAGACGTGTTAGGATTTGAAGTCATCAAAATGGGTTAGTTTTTCAAAGGAAAGTGAGTTGAACTTTTTATGGTTTATATATGCATTTATATTCACATTCATGATTTTAATACAGTTTTATTACTGTTTTGAAACCTAGTTAGAAGACTGACATAGTGTACCTATGCTTCCACTGGAAACTGGGCTGCTCATCTGAGCAAGATAATTTTATTTATATTGTACTGCACCATGATAGCATTTAGATGCTAGGAGTGCAAAATCCTGTTGTGTATGGCATTTTTACTAATGCTGAGAGGCATTTTTATCTAGTCATCATTATCAATGTAGGAAAGATAGATATAAAGGAAACAAAATGAGCTAAAGTAAAATGATTTGCTCAAGTATCATTACATCACACAACATTTTAGCCTCAGCTGTATAATGCATTTCACTGTGTCTGCAGTAAAAATCTGCAAACAGCTGTTAGCTGCACAAAATAAAATGAGAGAAACAAGTGCACTTTTTCCCTCAAGTGATCTCAATCAGTTTTAATACTTCATGGTGGTTACTGTGTCTGGATTAAGTAAATCCCAATGAAACACTCAGCTTCAGGGAGAAGCATGGTTAAGTTGTGCTAGTTAACTTACTGATGCACTTTCATCAATGGAAGTGAGTGACTCCTTCCTCTGCAGGACAGCAGCTGCTCCTTACATGCTTACACGGATGCACCTTCCAAACCATGTGGGCCCTATTATCTAGGCAGAACTGAGCAAGTTCAAGTTTGAATTTTCCTTTGCCTTGGAGGCTGGAGAGAAGCCCTCTGCTATTTGAGTGTCATTTTTACCGGGAATTGTACAGAATCCCAAGTACATATCACTTCCTCCATCAAATGGTTCTTATTTGGTTTTAGAAAAAAGTACACAGACTTACCCATTTTTGGTGCTCATTTTTCCATGTTAATATTTGCTGTTACCAGGCAACTAATAAGTGTATTAATTTAACAGAAATAAATGGCTAGTTTGCCTTCCAGTGGATAGTTTATGAATGAAGTAAAACCTATGCAGTGCTTGCACACTGTTCCTGTGCTCTGATACAGAAAAACAGTGGTATTTAGAACAGTTAAATTGTACTTGGGGCCCTATGATCTGGGGCAGTTCCTGTGTTGCACTAGTGCCTCTCTAGTGCTGCAGTCTCCTGGAGGATTTCTCCAGGGTGACCTTAAGTGCACCTTCCCCATCAGCAGTGCAGCTGGGAAGGAGGGTGCAGAAAAGAAGAGAAAGAATAATTGTGTACTTCCCCACAGTGACCAGGAACAATGAATGGAAGTTGTACTGAGTCACAGCTGAGTGTTACAATGTGTGTATGCTGCCATGGTCAAAACAATGAAATGTCATTTTGTGTCCCTAGCTGTGAATGAGGCAAGTAGTGCTTTGTTCTGGAACAATGAGGTATCAGTCTTGTGTAACTTTGGGTTCTTCAGCTGGCATCTAAAAGCGAAATGGAAATGTCCCTAGGAGGGATGATGTGCATAATTAGAGGTAAAATGTATCTCACTGAAATTTAAGTCCATACTTGGAGCTCGGTGTTCCAGCTCCCTCTGTAGGGCTACCCTCTTCTGCTAGGGAGATTTTATCTTAAGAGGCCTAATTACTCTGTTCTAAGATACATGCCTAAGGCTATGTCTGGAGTGACTCAGAAGTGCTTCCAAATTTCCAGTCCAGGGGACAAATCCCAGCTGTATAGGACTGCGTGTCAGAGAAAGATGTGGCTGCACATGTCCTGGTTTCCACACATGCAGGACTAGGCTGCTGGGTGAGGGATACCTTGTGTTCTGGTAAGGTCCCTAAGTGGGATGAGAGGCAGCTGCAGATCAGTATACAACACAGTCCTAGCTTTTTGGGATGTGTGTCTTGCCTTGGCTAGAGGGGAGGGTAGTCACACCCCTCTTTGGCTCTTCCAACCGTGTCCCAGCATGCTGCAGAGGTGGCTCCAGGTGCAGGTAGATGTTCCCGGGAACAACTGGTGCAGACCAGAGTGCCATCATGTGAATCCTGTAGAGATCTGCCACATGAGGGGTATTTGTGAAGGGGCAAGAATTTGTCCTGAAAAAAATGTCTTGGTCGTGGCTGGCAGCATTTGAATACACAGATCCCTTTGTCTGGCAGAACGTCCATATGCCAGCATTGTTTACTTTCAAGCATTTCCTTTCCTGATTCTGATCTTTCAACTCTGCTCTGTTCTCCCAAGCAGCACAGCCTGATGCGTGCTATGAAAACAGTAACTGATGGATTGTCATGAAACAAGCGGTGGGGGAACGACGGTGTTGTAAGGAGCCTACCCAGGAGATGGCAGCCGAGAGACGGCTGTGCTGGCGGGGGGGCTCGCCAGCTCCCTCCA
>NW_010184248.1:6215-36129 GCF_000695765.1 Mesitornis unicolor
TGCTGGGAAATACGAGCGCTGGCTTCGGCCACCACTGAGGAAACTGCCACCGCAGTTTTTTCTCTCAGCTCACTTTTCCCGTAGCTGTTCAAGGTAGTTTTCTAGACTAAATCATTCATTTGCTCCATCAAAAACTGCCAAAAGTAACTATTAACAAAGTAATATTGTCTGTGAAAGCAGACAGTGCTACCCTCTGCCCCCCAAAAAAGCTCTGAGAACTGAATCTTGAGCTCTTCCGCTGAGTATCCTGTGGAGGTACTTGAAAGAGAGATAATAGGCTGATGGCTATAAATCATCAGTTTCTTTGAGTACCTTAGACCTCTTCAAAAACAAACCAACGATACAATATGATCCTACCAAGTGTTAAAAAAATCAGCATGCTGATTTATCTTTTTAGCAGTTGTTTTAAAAGTTAAATTTCAATTAAGAGAAAGAGGCAAATACATTTTAAAAACTGCTAGTACACCAAAGCCTGTGATTGCCTATGAATAATCAATCATAAATGAGGGCAGAAAGGTTGACTTCAAAGATAGGATTCAGCTTTTCTTAGGCTTTGAAAATTACTTACACTTTATTACCTTTAAAGGCATGAAAACCTGAGGCAATTACCTATAGCTTTTGAGATGCATTTTCCCACCATTGTTTTCTTTAATCTTTAATTTGCAAGCTTTTGTACCTCAGTTTTGGATATAAAAAGGGTAATACACACAAGACAGTATCTAAGGAATCTGGCTTTCAATTCTGCAGAACACTGAGACTTGGCAGAAGATAGAGTTTTGTGCTTTAAGATTAGGGTCATCTGATTCTGCATTATGGAAGTGTTAAAGTTGGTAGCCTGAATGTTTTAGGTACCACTGTTGAAAGTATGAAGGACTGTTCAGGTGGTTACTGTCTGCCTACTGCCTTCCAGTTCACAGCCACCTTCCTCTGGCTTTTCCTTTCCTGCCATGCTCCTGCTGTGAAATGCTGCATTTGGCTTTTCCAGTGCATGGTAGAGAGCAGCCAGAGCTGGTGCCAGGAGATTCTGACTGATTCTGTACATAGTATAAAGTGCAGGGTGTGAGACCAGCAGAATACAGTGTGTAATTTTAGATGCCAGTGATGATAACCCCAAGTTTATAGGAAGGCCTGACCAAGGTAAGGTTTTAACACCAACTGTTCAACCAGAGGTATTCAAATATAAGTATTTTGTACCAACATGAACTGACACACTACAGTATAGCTTTCCACCACCGTTACACTCATGACTATAACCTACAAGACTTCAAGTGCAGCTTCTTTGTATACCTAGCAGTGTCATCCTCTTAGGGTTTTTGCTATGTGCTACTGGCATAAAGACATATTTGGTCCCATTTTATGCAGTGCTTTTTCAATAGCTTTTCTTCTTTTTAGGGTGCGATTCAAAAATAAATGAGTCCATGTTCAGCAGTATTATTGCTTTATTGTAGAATGCTGTTGGGCCATCAGGTAGGCACCACAGTGATACAGTTTACGTGCTAGCTTTCAGAAGTCAGTTTGATTATAAACTTTCTTGTACATCCCAAATCTATACATAGTCTTATATGAAACTAACTCTGATTTTGCACTTGATTCTAGTACAAAGTCAGCAACTAGATTTCAAGACCAGAGTCAGATGTAACTTACTTTGCTGAAGGTATTCCTGACTTCTGCTGCAAGCACAAACAGAAGCATGTGCTGAAGCTCAGCATTTCAGAGTATTATTTCACCTGTAACGTGCTGCTTTAAAAAACTAAGAAAACCACCTCTTGTACATAATACAAAATATACATAATATTTCCAGCATTATTTGCTGCTGTGCCAACTTAAAAGTGCAATAAACTCATTACAAAAACTGAATTAGCCTTTTAAGTATTAATTGTAAGAGAAAAACTAGTAACTTGGAAGTGGTTAGGATACAAAAACCTTACCCATTGCTATGGCTTCCCTTTACTTTGGGAAAAAGTATTAAGTCCAGGCTCAGCAGAAAATCCTGTTGCCTGGGTCAAAACAGAACCCAGTGAAGACTACTAAACCAAATCATTGCTACCTAGTTGATAAACTGTTATATCCCCAAAGAAGTTGGATGTCAGATATTGACCTGTACCTCCCACCAAAGGTGGAAGAAGGAAATCTGGCTGAATGCCTAAATTTCCTTTGCAAGCAGCACCAGAATGGAAGATGCTGCCATCTGCTGCACTATACAGTTCCCCCTCTGGCCTGGAGTGCATGACCTTGGTTATGTAGGAACTTCCCACTCATAGGAGTGTAGGGTTTGTTTTCTTCCTCACATGTTTATACAAGAATTGAGGCAGAAAATTTTTTATCTTTACTTTCAGAGCATTTGCCCTCAGGGTTTATAATGACAAGTCAGGAGCTTATTCTTGAGCTTTTTTTTTTTTTTTACTCCCTAATTGTTTTGGTCACAGACTCAGCTGATGGCAACAATCTTGTTTGACAGTCAAGATCAGAATTTGGATTGTTTTTCAGAATGTTAAAAAAAACCAACCAAACAACAAATACCCCAAAACATAACATTCGTAGATACAAAATAAATCCAAAACACACATAAAACTACATTGAGCACAATCCAGCTGTCACTGCAAGTGAAGTTGTTACTTGGCTACTGACAGATCGAAAAAGACCCAGTAAAACTTTAAACATGCACAAGTCTAGTTTTTGAAGAGTCAAAAAATAATCAGAAAATAATCTGAAAGGTGCCTAAGCATAATTACAATCTAGTGTTGGGGGAAAGAAAACATGACTTCGGGTGCTGAATCAGGCACACGGCAGTGTTTTACTCTTCAAATCACCTCGAGTTGGGAAAAAATCTCACTTGCATGGCAGTGTACATAAGGACAACACACATACCTTCTCTCACAGTCAGTTACGAGCATGACCATCAGACATGAGAGAGAAAGGCAGCCAAAAGGCCAATTCCCCTGACTGTTACCAGTCTTTCAGCGTGGGCCTTTTTAAGACTGAGCTTTCATTAAAACCAGGCAGCATAATGGCATGCGATAAACTTGAGGTGTGTAACCAAAGTCACCCAAGTGTGCTCAGAGTTCCTTCCAGAGCACTATAGTACTTGACTGTATAAAACATAAGTTAACTTCATCAAGACATGAAGACGTGGGACCAAATGAAATGTGATAGGTAAGGTCATACTGAACTTTGGTCTCCTGGAGGGCACTCAGATGCTAAAGAAACAAGTGCAGTAAACAATTTACAGAGCTTAGATCTTCACTATCCCCTGTTGTAATGTGCATACTTCCTCAGTCATCATCCCCTTTAGTTCACTTCATGCTCTTAGTCTTGCAAAACCTTTCAGTACAGAATTAAAGGCAAGATCTTGATTGTCTTCCCTATGTATGTTAAAAGCCAAACTGATGTCATAGGGACTGCGAGTATAAAGCTTGGTGTAACCATAGTGGTACTGCTTCTCAAGATGAAATTTGAAAACCAATCATAACATTGCAGAGAACATGCTGTAAGTTATTATTAAATTCATATTTTCTTCTTGGAGGGAAAGTATGCAGAAGGCAGTTATACACAGCGTTTGGCAGTATTTCCCAAAAACAATGTACTTCAGTAATTTAGTTGAAACCTTAGTGCAAGGAATATGGTGAACTTTTGGAACAGTCTGCCCATCCAGTTGTCTTGTAGCACAGAGATATCTTCATATGCATTTCCTACTTTATGGATTAGTTAAGACAAAGGTTTGCTGGTGCAAATCTAGAACAATAAGGATGGAGCTAGTCAATGAAAAAAATGAGTTTTCTTCTCTCAGTCTGGAAGCAGTGTTCACCACACATTCATCATCAACTTAATAGAAAATGTCCTTTACACATATGGTACTTGTCAACCGAATTATGAACTGATGCTGTTCCACAATAATGTGAAATAAATTGCTCTGTTTCACTCTGCAGTGGATCAGGAGAAGGCTTCCTGGCACAGTATGTTACTGTAAACTCCGGACCTGCCAGTTCTAAGGGCTACGTTTGTTTGAAAGGCAAAAAATTGCAAGAAAAGGCACTATAAATCACTTTTGAAAAAAACAAACTGTCCTGCAGTTACTCTTATAATAGAGTGGACTCTGAAAAATATTTTCATCTATAAAAAGACATTTTCTTTAAAAATGTTTAAATGTTACTAAGCTTTAAGGCACTCCAGCTGAAGAACCGTATGGATCACAACTACTGTTGGTGGCTCAGATCTCTCTTTATCCACATAACTCATCTTCTTCAGTCTTTGTCCTTTGTGAGTTCTGTAATTTCATCGACGTCTTCTGTATCCTGTGTCATTTTCTCATACTGTCTCTTGAAGAAGCCAAGCTGTGACAAGTATTGAAGTAACACCACATCACAGTCAGTCATTGATAGTAACATTTCTCAGCTCAGCTAAATAGTATGATGGTAGAAATGCAGGTGTGCGTGCACATACATCCAGTGTTTCATTTGTAGACAATTCCTAACTAAAATGAAAGGAGCTGGGCCTTAAACTCCTGCCTGGTGCAACTAAATGCCAGAACAGCAGTTCTGAGTAGCCAGCTGCCAAGATACAGGCATCTCCACGCTGCCTTGGTGTGCCAAAGAACCCTTCAAGAACCAATGCCTGGGCACACAGAAAAACTTTTCTCTCCCCTTAATCTTGGTATCCTCTGTAAATGACTTTTTGCCCTTGCCCTTCTGTTCTCTTTCTGTCTGTTCAGGGTATATCCTCTCCATCCTTGCTCCTAGTCTCCAGCCTTCCCACTGGGAGTATCATGGGAGTTCAGACCCCAGTTGGGAAGTTATGGAAGGAGGCAGGCAGTGTCAAAGGGAAAAAAGTAAATGCCACAGCCTCTGTTTTCAACCAGTGGATGCTCATTTATCATCTTCATGTTGCCAGTTTCTATGGGGACCCATTTCAGAATTTAGATTTTTAAAACCCTTCTGACTGCTCCCATCACGGGCACAATGCCAATGCAGTATTATTTATACCACCAAACTGCATGTGCAGTTTTGTTCAGCACCAGAGACAAGAGATTCCAAAGAAAACAGCCCAAATGTATTTGTCACTTTCTGCTTTTCTTTTTAAGAATATAAACACCTACTTACTTTCCACAAAATGACAACCAGTACCAACAGCAAGAGGAGTCCAGCCAATATACTACCAATCACAACACCAACTGGTATCTCAGCTTTCTCATCTGGCTTCATTATTGTAACTGAAATCTGAAAGCAGAGAGATTATGTGTTAGGGGTTAATGTTAACTGCACATAAAGTAGGATTTGTAAACCAAATTCTTTGCTAATCAAGAAGAGCTGGACTGCACACGTTCCAGCATCAGTGACTGGAACACACCAGGCAATTACAGCCCTTTCACTGCTGTTCACAGGTACTTGGTTGCACCACCATGGCACATGGCAGTGCCAGTTAAGGATTAGGGGCCCTCATTGCTCTTGGCCATACATGGCAGGCAGAGAAGCAATCTCTTCCTGCCAGCTTTCTGCCTCTCCAGTAACAGGAGGTGTTTCAGAGCTGTTCTCATAGTGCATGGACACACCATCACTAGGTAACCAGACATGCTTACATGCAGGTAGGGAATTGCCTGGTGTAGACCCCCATCTGCTCAAAACAGACTTCCTCTGCACGAGCTAGAGAAGAATGACTTCCAACTGAGCATTGTCAAAGCCTGTTGTCTGTGGTGGGCAGCTGTAGGAGGCAATACTAATGGAGGCCAGACACTATCATGCACTCTCTGAATCTGCTGAACTTTCTCCCCTCCTGTTGCACAGGTACCTCTGTTTCCTTTGCTGTTCCCACCTTCTGGGTGAGAACACTTGTTAACTAACAACTTGTTAGATCTTCTTATGTTAATCTGTGATCTCCTGAGTCAACTGCACAAATTTGCTGTAAGATACGTGGGTCAAAGAGGAGTGTTTCTAGCATGCCTATGCTTCCTGAACTGCAAGCAATACCAGAGAGCTCCCAGAACAGCATATGGTGTCTGCAAGTTAGTTTTCAGGTGATACCCTATCTAGTTAGATTGGGTATGACTCAACTATAGTTACATATAACATAGTTGCTCAGGGAGACATTGCTGTAATATTTATGAGCTGTCAAATATTTGGATTTAATCTTGGAACAGCATACATTTAGCATGAAGGTTTTTTCCTTTCTGAAACATGATAAAAGGAGTCACACGTTGGTTTACTTTCTCAGGGTTGCTTTCTCAGTGCATTTGTCTGGTGTAATTCAATCTTAAGCTTTCTCGGAAACTTGCACTGGACTGACATCTCGGTGATTTAAGTAATTTCTGGTGGAAGGCTCCAATGTTGTGCTAGGTGTGGCTATGTATATTCATTTCACTGAGGCAGGCTGGCTTTGTGTATTTTCTAACTGAATGGCTATAGTGATGATTATAGCAGGTTAATGTTCTTTCCTCCAGCTGGCAGTCCTTTCCAACTTGGAAAAAATGTGAAAGCTTTTACGCAAAGTTACCTAAGCAGCTTCTCCACATAGCATCACAAGGCAATATTAATTCATTTGGCTACACAGCAACCCAGCTCATCCAAACTAGAGCCAATCTCATATATATTTGCAGCTTGCCTAGTAATGCTTTCTCCATTAGATTAACAGTGAAGTGGTACTGGTAGAGAGGTGAATCGATGCTGAAGAACAAATACCTTTCCTGAAGTCAAACTGATCAGTAAGACACCACAGCTGGGATTCACCACCTCTAGTGTTTTATCTACAGAGTAGCTCCTTGTCTTCTAATGGAGAAGGATAGGCTCTTCTAGGGCCTAATTCACTCTATCTATTTTCAGGATCATTGTTAAGATGAGATTAATTGCATCTCAGAAATACCTGTTCTTTCTACATATTATAGTTTCTGGAAGGACTAACTCTAATGTGGATTGACTAATGTGGATACCTACCACCCTTGTCTAAAATAATAGGGTAAGTTGGAAAGTAAACTCAGATTGCTTCTGCAGTGTCCTGTTCCCAAGGAAGTGTGAAGGGCAAAGACTGGGTATCACTGCTGGCCTGCCAAGAAGTATATGCAGTGCTGTGTACTGATTCCATCACTGAAGTGGCAAAGGAAACTGTCTGCCCTAGGGAGAGTGTACCTCGAGCAGCTGGCACATTTTCCAAGACTTCTCACAGGGCAAGAGGCTATCAAGTAAGGATCAAGCTGCTCTGTAAGCCGCTGTGTTTTTTAGGAGCCCTGTGGATAACTTTCAGGGTCTGTTCAGGCACTGCTGTAAAAGAGCTGTAAAAGTCCTAGCTGCAGATGTTTCAATGGCTGGCTGAGGAATTACCTTTTATTTGTCAACTGCCTTAATCAACAGTCTTTTGAATAATTAAATACTGGTCCTCCTCAATTCACCAACAGAACTGCTGGTAATGTACATTTGTCAGTATAATGCCCCAGCTGTGAAAGAATACTTATTAATACATGAACTACCTAAAATGCGTGTGCAATTAACTGGAGTATTTGCATTGTGTATTAATGAGTTTCGTCTTCTAGCAGAAGTAATACCATGCTACAAAGGTGAGGCACTTGGCACACTTCAAATACAGGCATGTAATTTTTCTGCAAAAACATGGCATTATTTCCAGAACTGCACATGTATTCCTGTTGCTTCTGCTGGCACTGGAGGTTTCCCTGAATACAGATGGGTCTATTTAGAGGTCCTTCACAAGAAATGGAGTGATCCATGAGAAAACAATGACAAAAAATAGTTCTGAATTACGGTCTTATTTCCACATTGAGACAGATCAATCAGTAACTGCCTTTGTACGTATTTAACTGAATTTTCCATTGCCTGTGGGTGGGCTATGCTACACATTCTCACAGATATCTGACTCCCTTACTAACTTGCATTTTGGTCTTCAATTGCTCTTGTTATTTTTATGGATAAAACAGGCTGGTAAATCCTGTAAAAATAAATCTAAACTTAGTATTGCAATTGAAGAGTGTTCCTCTCTAGACAGGCCAAAAGAACAATGTATCTTTTTATTACAAGAGTACCACACCACTAATATATTCTTCAAGTGTTGTTTAAGTTTGTATATAGCAGATGGTAACCTTGGGAGGATTCTACACTAATAAAGTGGTGGTTTGGAGACTTTCCTTGAGATTAGCTGTGTCCATATTGTCCATATGACAGTCATTCCAAATGCAAAAAATACTCCACATTCTTTTACAAATGAGATTAACTATATTTGCTGGAGACGTATGCCAAACATCTGTCTACAAACATCAAGCCAAATACACTTACAGAAGTAAGCGTATAAATCAGATTTGCAAAAATGTTTCCTAGTGCTCATTTATCTACAACAATTAAGTCTATTGCAGAAAGAAGTCCAAATTTTGATCTTTTCATGAACAGGAAGCTAAACAAATTTCAGAAGTTTCTAACTAAGTTTTGCTGATGGTTCTACAATCTATTATAGATCTACAGAATTTTAACTAAGTCTGGTTATATATCAGTTGGCTGAAATGAAAACATTTTAGTAACTTACGGGAGGTAGTATATAGCCAAAGTATACGTTATTTCAACATAATCAAATGTCATGAGTTTGTCATTTGCTATGTACTCCTAAAGGGCACTGAAAATTAAATATTATCACTTCAGTAAAAGAGAAGTTGAAAAAATGTAATTATCTATTACTTACAGTTAGGGTATTCTCTCCAATTATAAATAACTCAGGGTTATGTGTATCAATTTTTCCCTCTGCAGAGAGTTGTAGTGTCTGGAAAGTTGACTGCAAGAGAAGATTAAAAAAAACCTGTAAAGGTCTATTACATGACAAATAGATTAGAATGTAGACATCCTAAAATAATGCTCTTGCTTTGAAATGAAGTCCTCAGAACCAGAAAAAAAATCACTGTATTAAGAAAAGTATTTTTTTTTAATGTGTCCCAAGCTAATGTGTCTGTGAAAGTAGCAATGTGTCAGTAATCCAGACTTAATTTTACTGTTCTTACTTACTAGCAATGAAACTAGAGAACTAGTATTTTTGCTTTAACATATAGGTCAAGCGAAACAGGAGAATATGATTGTTTATCAGTTTTTATAGTTATTTGAAAGCTGTCACTGCTGCTAGCAGGGAAGAAATGGGGAGAAAAAGAACAGTGAGAAAGAGAGAAATAGCTCAGCAACAAAGACAGATGGGGATACATTTCTGGCCTTTGAAAGAAATGGAAACTGGATGTTCTTTCCTCCCCTCTATCCAATGCTTCTGTTTTTCCCCATTTATTTTTTCCTATGACTATCTATTCCTCTCCACTGCTCATATTCTGACATCGCTCCCTCAGCTTAAATGAAGAAGATGACAAAAATCCTAAGCCAATTCCCATTTGAAAAGGGAGTTTGTGAAAGACACGCTTTCCTCTGCGGATGTGTTGAGAGGCAGAGGAGCATGGCTGTGCAGACACTGCCAGCTCACCACTGCTCTTCTCCCGGAGAGCCCCATTTTCTACAGCACCACCATGAACAGTCTCAGGTTCACAGGAGCACAGGAGGACTCACCAGCAGTGCCAAATGCAACGCCAGCTTTGTCATTTTGCCTCCTCAGTAATTTCTCTGTGGCAGGGCCAGGTACAGGGGGCTTGACACTGGGAACATGAGCAACCATGGGTCCACAGCAGCCAAAGCACACTGAATTGACCATCTGTGCAGTCTACAGTTATTGCATGCCTACACTGTGGCCATCTGCCCACGTGGTTTGTCCTGTGCTCCTAAGTGTTTAGAAACCCACCTAAACCCACACATCTTTTTTTGCTTTGCTTAGCAGGTACTGGCAAGCCTGCTATCCCCTTCTCAGACAATGACTGATTGCCACTAAATAAAGGCTGATTATGTGCATTGCTAAGTGCTTTCAAGATTATTTGCACTGAACACTGATAATCAAATAGAAAATAATAAAATCTGAGATGAGAGGAAAACTTGGACATGCTATCTTTCCTTCCCATTGCCCTGTGGTAAACAAATTATTTTCACTCACTTTCTAGTGAAGGTAGCAACCTTTTGTTCAGGTTTCCACCTTCTGCATACCCAACAGCACTAACAAGTGGTCTTGACCCAGCTGATTTGGAAAATACAAGCTTTAAAGACAGATGCTTTCCTTCACACACTTACCTAAGTGTATTACATTATCAACCTGACCTTTTAAGAGCTGAATGCTAAAGCTGACAACTGTCCTGCTGTTAAATGTCAATACCTGCCGTATGACTTGCCAGACAAACTGAGGAGACTGCGTCATGTTCCTGATGCTCTAGGCAAACTGAGGACTCCAAGACTGGTTGGTTGCCTAGCTAAGATGTAAACATGGTCTCATTTCAAAAGTCTGTTAATTTATGATGAGCTATATCCTGGAGGACACATGGTGATTTAAAACAGGCAAGTCAAGATATTATTGATGGATATTTTTAATCGTTCTGTAGGTCTTTATGCTAGGACTGTTTACTTGATACGAACTCTAGTAAAAACAAAAATCAATTAGAAAGAATTTCCACACCTTCTTTAACAAATATTACTAGCAGCACTAACAGGCTTTAGATATTCTGATGTGACTTAAAATGATCACTATTTAGGCTATGACGTTCAAAAGCTAAAAGTAGCATTATTTTCCAGGCTATGATGATGCTGTTACTCTGCTGTCCTATGCTAAGCTTTGTGGAAACTGTAGTTCCCCTTGGATTATCACAGCATTTTCTTAGGTTTTTGCTGGACTGAAGGTTATCAGCTCCATTATGCAGCCTCTCTACTTACTTTTAGATTCAAGTTTTCAATCTGGAAAAGCACACACAACAATGTAAAGTAAAGGAAGGTCTTTCTAGAATGGAAGCTCTCTTTACTGAACTTTGAAAAATATCACGAGTTAGGAAATACTTGAGTATTAGATCCTTCATGAAGATGCAGCCAATACTCACAGCAGCAAAGGTTCCATTCCAAATTCGGGTGGACACGTTCACAAAGTACTCTCCTTTCAGCATAACATCTTCCAGTTTACATGCAATGGTGCGGCACTTCATAGTCTTACAATTCTTCCATGGAAAACAGCAAGGAGAGGCAACAGCATGAATTAAAAATACACCTTTAAATGTTAAAATATTCTTTTAACATCCAGATTTTTGGATACCTTTGCCATTCTGTGCATACAAATTAAGTGCTTGCAAGCTGTGAAGAACATGCACCTCTTCCCCTATCTAAGGTAGGTGCACTATGTGTGAGATCATCCATAGGCTGCACTCCTGCACTGTGAATGAGGAATGCCACCCTCATCACAGCTGTCCCTATAGGTACAGCAGCAGGCCCATAAGGATCAGCTGTGCACCCCTGTCCTGTTGTACTGCAGCCCTGAGTCTTACTCACCAGTTCTTTGGATGCTCTGAAGTTCTCTTTCATGAAAGATGCAGAATAAGGTCTCTTTCCTATTTGCAGTGGATTTATCTGAGCTTGACAAGTAACACCTCTGGCCTAGGAAAGATGGCAGGAATCCAAGTGGATAAGATCATATTCAGGAGTTTATAGTCACAATAATAATAACAACAACAATAATAATAATGATAGTGATGATGATGACAATAATAATAATGATGATGATGATACTACTACTACTACTACTACTACTAGTATTATTTCTGGGATGAGATGGTGGCTGTGAAAGGCTAGATTGTGAATTATATAACACTGGATACTTTATGAACTCTGTAGTTTTGGTCAGAATTAAATGGCTCTTATGGTATTTTTTTTCCTCCCTACATTGACCTGAAGGGTTTGTCCTGATCTAAAAATTCTGTTTTTACTATAACCTTTTACTATAACCAGGAACTTTGAGAAGAACCTAGCTGAAGAATTCCAGAGCCCTTTGAAAAGTCAGGCATGGACTACAAAGATAATCCACATATGTCTAGTAATAGACTAATGTACTGCTGTCATTGTGGTCCTCCTGCTTCCCTTTATGAGGAAGGGACAAGGAGAAAGGGCATTGACTCTCTGAATCTCAGATACATGATGAGGAAAATAATTCATGTTTATAGTACTGATCAAACTTGAAAACACAGCCGTTTATGTAATTCAGTTCTTCACCTGATCTGTGGTGACTGCAGTTATGTACAGTAGTGGGTTCTCTTTGCTGGTCAGTTCTGGAATATGAATATTTACAGATGCCATCTTTACTGGAATACTTCCTGTAGTTACCTGCAAAGCAAATAACTTACTTGATACAGCATGAAAATCAGAAATCATGGATGAGTATGGACGAACTGCACTTCTTTTGCATCAATGTTTTTTGTACTATGACACTTACTAGGGTAGTTACTACATTATGCCAGTAGTAAAGCAGAAAGTGAACTGTATAGCTTCAGGTCCCTGTCTGTTTCCTTAGCAAAGCTCTTATTAACTGCGTGAAGTGTGTTTTGAAAAGTAAATATTCTGCCACAGCCAAGAGGCCTGTTATTTAAAGTAGCAGTTACAGGAATGTAAATGGAACTTAATTTAGATTTCTTCCACATTGCATATTTGGATCTAAGTTTTTCTGACGTCTGTAATAAATGCTCTGATCTGGCTAGTTCTTGCATCTGGTTTGAGGACTTAACCCTTGCCAAACTTCATGTTTCAAAGTCCAAGCCTGCAAAGATTTGTTTTCCTTTAATAAGTCATCAGAATATACTCTGTGGAAAAAAAAAGTCTAATTTGGACTAAAGTTAAGCATTAACCAACTTCTAAATATGTAAACAGTGCAGGACCAATCCCTCCCCCATTCTACTTGTGCAGTATGTGCAAATTTAATCCTTACCCTCATAAAGACTGTAAGCATTTATCCGCCAGCTAATTGCATTTTTTTTCTTACTTAACTGATTCAAAAGCATCAAAATCAGACAGTGAAATCAGAAATGTTTTTTCAACTACGTTTTGGGACCAGGCTACAGAAGGAGGTAAGGCAGCTTCTTGAACTAGAACAAGAAACATTTACTTACCTTAACTGAAAAGTTGAACATAGGGCCAATATCTTCAAAATTATTCACAGTGGAAGGAATGTTATGACCAGAGTATACTTCATAGAAGTTGATGTTGGCAAGCCTAGTTAACAACCATAAAACAATACATTTCAATTTGACAGCTGCTTTGAAAATATTAGTGTCATGGTTTAACCTGGCAAATATCTAAACATACGCAGTTCGCTCACTTATCTTCTCCCTACATTCTGGTGGGATGAGGAACAGAATTGGGAGAGTAAAAGAACTTGTCAGCTGAGATAAAAACTACTTGATAACAAAAAATAAAGCAAAACAAAACAAAAGCCAAACAAAAACCAAAACCAACCAACCAACCAAAAGAAACTGCAACTACAGGTGCAAAAGCTTGGAAAAAACGTAAATATCTTACCAGCAAAACAAAAACAATAACCTTATCAGTTTCATAAGAAAACAACTCCATCCTGGCCAAAGCTCCAGCATTAACGTGTTCATTTAAAGGGAACACTGCTGAAACACTAAAAGAGAATTCTACGGTTCAGTCCTAGCAAAACCAGGACAATGTGGTATGGGATGTGCCTTTGTGAAACAGGTCAGAAGTACAGGCAGAGGAAAAATCAGTTATGCTGCTGTTTGAATTTTACAAAGTTGGTTAAGCTGATTCACTACATGGTGTACTGAAGCCTGGAGCTGGAGTGAACACATGAAGGTAAGACAAGAGGGCTGCGTGAGATACAGGCTCTGCTCAGCCTCCTGCACCCAGTGGTGTTTCAGTGCCAAGCTGCAAGTTCCTCTTCCAGGCATAAACTGTGACTTTCAGCCTTGCAGCGGTCTCCCTCCTCATAAAGGGCCACCCAACAGTCCCCTTTGTTACATCTATAGAAACAAATACCATCAGACTCAGAGGGAGATCCTGGGCCCTAATGCCACAGACCACAAGCAGGCTTGCTTCCACACTGCCTGGGTGTGGAAACTCATGCAGCACCCTGCTTGTGTGCATGGTACTATTGCATAGCCCTTGGTCTCCTTTGGGCTACTTTCTTTAGTATTTATGGATTTCAAAATTCTAAATTTCCAAAGTAACAAGAGGCTGCTTGCAGCCCACCACAGCATGAAATTACAGGTATGTGATGGAAGGATGTGTTCTGAGGGCCCCTGCATGCTCAAGGGGCTCAGCCAGCTGGGACTATGCTCAAAGACAACAAAAGCATCCCTGTGTAGTGCATCACATCCATGTGCTACCTGTAAGCAGCTCCTTGGCTGAACTATCCCAGAACTGTGTTGTGTCTGCTCTTCATCATTAGCTTTCATTAGGAGATGAATCTGAGCAGTCAAAAAGCATGCTGCGGACCGAGTTAACAAGAAGCAGGGGCTGTCATGATTCCTACATCAGCTCTTCCTCTAGCACAAGGTGCAAATCAACTTTTTCATCAGTGCTGCTGTCTCTGTTTAATCTGGGGAACATCTGTGTGTACATTGGCAAATTAACATGTGTGAAGTCTCACAGAGGTGCTTCCTCTACAAAGATGATCAAGGGCTACAAAGATGATCAAGGGAGTGGAGCATCTCCCTTATGAGGAGCAGCTGAGGGAGCTGGGTCTCTTTAGTTTGCAGAAGAGGAGACTGAGGGGAGACCTCATTCATGTTTATAAATATTTAAAGGGTGAGTGTCACGAGGATGGAGCCAGGCTCTTCTCGGTGACAAACAATGATAGGACAAGGGGTAATGGGCACAAGCTGGAACACAGGAGGTTCCACTTAAATTTGAGAAGAAACTTCTTCTCAGTGAGGGTGACAGAGCACTGGAACAGGCTGCCCAGAGAGGTTGTGGAGTCTCCTTCTCTGGAGACATTCAAAACCCGCCTGGACGCCTTCCTGTGCAACCTCATCTAGGTGTTCCTGCTCCGGCAGGGGGATTGGACTGGATGATCTTTTGAGGTCCCTTCCAATCCCTAACGTTCTGTGATTCTGTGATTCTGTGATTCCTGATCAGTTGTGCTCCTCCATACTGCAGCGTGGATCCTTTCTGATG
Source organism: Mesitornis unicolor (assembly GCF_000695765.1). Taxonomy (NCBI): domain Eukaryota; kingdom Metazoa; phylum Chordata; class Aves; order Mesitornithiformes; family Mesitornithidae; genus Mesitornis; species Mesitornis unicolor. The sequence continues at coordinate 21,218 of NW_010184248.1, forward strand.
CCCCATACTTCCTCCCATTGGCCCTTTCCTCGAAGGGCCTCCTCACAAAGACTCCTGGGAGAACCCATGTGATGCATTTTCTGTTTCCTTGTTGCTCAAATCCCAGTATTTCCAGGTTGCACAGTAGGATGCACTTGTCCTTGCAGGAGTCACTAGTAAGACTGATTACCACCTCTTCTCCTGGAAACTCAGATTAGGAGATTTTCCCTAAGAAAAACTTCACTTCAACAGGACACCACTTTTCTCCACCCTTGTATTTTAAGAGGTTGCTCCTTGGCTATATTACCTGTAGCAAGAAGGAACTATCCCCTGATAGATATTTCCTACGTGTAAGAGTGTAAAAATGAGCTAACTCCAAGGGAAGCATTCAAAATTGGCTTAATGTGTACTTCCTTAAGTTCTTTTAAATTGATTCATCTGCAAGAATAACTAATCCTTTTCTGGCAGGAGGGATTCCTTCATGCCTTGACTTGCATATGAAAATGCCTTTTCTCATAATCTGGAGATGCACCTGAATTCAAACTCCAGTGTTTCCCCTTTTATAGACTCCATGCCTCGTTTTTTCTGAAGCATTGAGTTTCTGTTCGTATTTCTCAGCTAATTAAATTGACTGATTCAAGTTAGCACCATCTCAGTTTCCTAGGAGGCAGCTGAAGTTGCTGTGCTAGCCACCTAAGCAGATGCTCCTGTAGTTTCTGTATCATTGCTAGCTTTAGTAACAAACACTCTGCTTCTGCTGAAATCTCATGCAACATTCTCAGGGACTTGAAAGAACTTGCAGCACTGACTCAAATGCTTCTCTTCAAATAAAATGAAAAATTCTGCATGACTCCAGAATTCATCCATCTAACCACAATGAATGCAGTGCCTCCAAATACTCTGAAACTGGTGTTGCAAAGCAAGTTATTAAACTCAGCTTCTGTACTGTGGTCCCTACTCCAGCTCAGGTCATCTTATGTAGCGAACAGTTCTTGTAGTCATGGCAGCCTTTAAATATTAATTTCTTGAATCCACTGTTGCTGTGCATTTTTAAGCAGTTCCTCTTTTTCAAAGTTCTGTCTTTCTTTGAATAACTACTACTATTTTCTATCAGTTTATGTTTACAAATTTTGGAATGCTTCAGAATGCAAAAGCATTTTTTTACCAAGAATTGGTGACCCAGTACATCAAAACCAACTACACGTAGTTTATTCTAGAAATTCAGTAATTGGAAGAGATAAACAAAACTTTTCTTTAATGAAAAGCAAAATATCCTGTCTTAATCTGACAGTCAAACCAGAGTATTTTTGTTTCAGTTCTAATTTGAGTTAAAATGTAACTGCTTTAAGTTAAAATGGAACAACTTTTGTTGTTTTTTTTGTTTGGTTTTTTTTTTGTATAGTTTTGATCACTTTAACTCCAGATTTGATTCAGTGTCACTACATTGGAGCTCAGAGATCCAACCTTATTTTATAGTATATGCTAATATTATCAAAACCACAAGCACTGTTTAGTTTTTATACCACTTCCATTCACATGAGCATCTGTAACAGTTGTGCACAGGTAAACATGGATCCACAATTTCTTATTCCATATGTGTAAGATTATTGGAAGAACATAAAATTCTGCTACTGTTGATGAAGTAGGAATTTCTTACAACTTCCAAACTGAAAACAAAGTTTCACTATCTTTTCAGTGGCCTTTCAAGACTGTTAACAGTTACAATGAGGGTAACTCTTTACATTATTCAGCATACCTTGTGAAGTGAATTTCTGCATCATATAGCAAAGGGATTGATAAGCTGACCTGGTTGTCCAGTTCTTGCTCTTCTGTACTTTCACTGTTCATCAAAACATATTTATGTCAGGTGTCACAATATTATTTCATACAAACAACTTATTAATACCTAACTTACTTTCGTATGATTATATACTTTACCTCAATGCATGAAAACTTAGAACTGCCACATTCTGAAGATTTTTCAGGTTAAAATCAAAACTAATATCAAAGGATACCTACAGAAGAGATGACGGACAGACAGTAAATGAGTTGAAGGTACAACATACAAAGGACTTCCCAATGAATCTAAATTAGGAAGTGGTTTAGTGCAACAATCTACAATTGCCCTCTGTATCTGAATTCTCCACCAATTTGTGTGTAGTAGTTCAGTAATTTCTAATACTCCAGAATTGCTTTGCTAGCTACAAGCTGCAACAAAAGGTATTCAGGATTCCTTCAATTACATGCTTTTAAACCCTAGCATTCATACAAGCTTTGTATTCACTCTTTTCTTCCATTTATTCTAAGAGTTCCGCTTTGACCAATGCCATGAAAAATTCAGAAGAAATCTAACTTTTTGTATGTATTAAGTTTGTGGGTTCTTAAAAATTTTGCTCTCTCTGCCACAGAATGCCATGTTTCTATTCTTTCTGGCAAGTTTCTTATTGCTCCAGCTGCTTATGTTAGAGGCTGGAAATCTGCTTCTGTTCCACCCTTGAGGAATATGAGATTAAGTTCTGTAAGACCATGGATATCCCAATATTTACAGCATATACGAGACAAAGGATATAGGATCTATCCTAGGACTGTGTGGGCCACCCCTCTTCTCTTGAAGCAATCCTGCTTTCTTGGAGAGATGAGATTCACAGAGCAGGAGAAGGAGCTACCCCAGGTTCATGCAGCAGGAGGGGTTTGACAGGAATTGTGCTCAGTTCCCAGGTGGCTATGCCCAATCATCTCTGCTTCTGCCCCCAGCCCTCCAAGAGTCACAAAGCTACAGTAGTACTTGAAAGCAGCAGCTAAATGTGCTTCAAGAGCCCTTTTTCCCTTTAATCTGGCAGGAGTCACAAAAGTTTAACCCTTTGTTTCTTTTAATGCTTCTGATACCCAAAGGGAAGTTAATTGCTGCCAAATCTAAGAAATCCTTACCAGCAGGAAATGCAGATTTAGGGGAAAACAACAACAAAAAAGCTTTTAGGCATTATTCAAGGTTATTTAAATATGCTAGCTGTACCTGTTGTCGTGTTCTGAAAACCGGATAGCTTATTTGGCAGATGACTGTACTTTGTGCTGTTCCTGTCTGACATGAGACTTCAGTCCCATCGCTCTGCAGAAGAAACAGACAGAAAAGACATCTTAATACCAAGTTTTGATAAAGCAGAGAGGAAGTTCCCAGTTGTATCTTCAACAGGGCATGTATTACACTAAGGACTAGATAGGTATCATAGCAGTAATTCCTGGAGATGCAACAGATGAGTGGGGCATGCACAGGGCTAGGAGAGAGGCAGGAGAAAGGTAGCACAAGGACCAGTCCTGCATGATTTCTTGTAAGCTGTAATGATCTTGCTGGAATTTTGTGCTGGGCTTGGAAGGAATACAGGCTAGAGAGTACAGGTCACCTCCAGCATTAACTCCTACAGTGCTTTTTTGCAGTGATTTTACAAAACTTTTGCAGCCACATTTACATCACCTGAGAGCTAGTTAAGTGTTCTCACTATAGGAGTTAGTGTACAGAGCAGAACTCTATCATACTTTTTGTAGGAAAATCTAGAAGACAGATGTTTACTTTGCAGAATATGTAGCATGTCATCATTCTACATCAAAGACACACTATGACCATAGCCAGTTATCATGACTTTGAATTTATTAAAATGTAGTCTTTTGTTAAAAACATCCCTACCAGACATACACCATTCATGAATAATGCTACAAAAAAACCCAAAACCCAAAAAACCCAACACCCATATATTTTCAGCCTCATCTTTTCTTCCTGCTTTGAAGCAGGCACATTTTTCATCAAAAGCTTCACTTGCAGGCTGAAATACTTCTAAGCAAATAGGCTTTAAAATCAAAAGAAAGTCCTATCTCCAGTGTGGTCTTTTGGCGTCCTTTATGAATTGTTTGGGAGCAACAGTTGAGATTATAGATTTACAGCACACCCCAAAATAGTATGTATAATTCATTTCTTTTTCTAAGACAAAATTCATTAAAAGAACAGCTTCTGGTATAGCAATCATTTCAATCTGATTAACTGTCTAGTAAGAACACATGGCCTTGGCAGTAACACTATTTCTAAATCCAAAGTCTGTGCTTTAAGGCTGCATCATTGATACTGTATGTTTGATTTATCAAATACAAATTCCCTGTGGCACAGCAACTGCATTCAGGCATGTTGCTGGGAGTCAAGGAGAAGATGTGGATGCCAAAGCCTAAAGTGAGGAAAAGATGACTGAAATACTGAGGTGAAGTCAAACAACAGGTTGCCAGCTTTTATGCTGAATTGGCCGTGTCTCTCCTTGACCTAAATAAACTGATATGCTGAAGGGAATAATTCTGGTATCTAAGAAAATACACAGAGAGAGAGGTTTGTACACACATTCTTTCCTGCGGTAGGCATTACTAGCCAAAAAAAACCCAAACAGACAAAAAGCAAAACAAAAAAAGCCACAAAAGCAAAAACAAAAAACAAAGTTCTGAGAAGCCTGAAAATCAGTGGCAATAACAGAAACCGTGAGGTTGGGTATCACATACCGGTAAAGACGATGAAGCAAAAAACAAATTGTCTGAAAATGTAGCCTGGATTCTGGTGTTATATGCATTTTCCTTTTTATTTCTCAATTTCACATTGAATGTTAGTCTTCTGTTTTTGCTGCTGACAACAAACTGCTGTTTGCTGTTGGAAAATAAAGTCCACTGTTGTAAACAGAGGTACTAGAATAGCTGTGGATCACGAAAAAATGTGTTGCCTGTAGCCAAAAACAAGTAACAAGCACAGCAAGGCATCTCCTATGTTCTACACACTTAAATGTTCTGCTTTCTAAATCTGACATAAACTCTGTGATGGTGTTTCTTAAAACTGAACAGAATTAGTATCTTCTTAAAGTGCAGGCCCTTGATTATGTATGGTCAAAGTCACTTTGCTCAATTTTCAAGGGCTCTACCGTGGTGGGAAGGTGGGCAGAGAGTGGGAGGTGGACTTGGATGGCAGCTCCAGGAAGAGGCAGCCCTGTCTCTCTGTATACTGGGCACATATGCATATCTGTGCATACGGACTTGGAATATGCACTGCCTAAATGGCTGACAGCTCCTGAGTGGCACAGGCTGCTGCAGGATCCCCACTGCTCCCTGCAGGAGGGACTGAGATGGCTGCTGCAGCTGTTGCTGCTCTCCCAGTGGGCTCTCTTTACTGGGAGCAGTCATTCGGACGGGATTCTTCTGAATGTTGTGTCCTCAGTCTCTAAGGTACCAAAACTTGGGTTTGTCTAAGCTGACAAGACTTCTACTTCCATACTTGTGTTTCTATCATCATACCTCTTTTTCCTTGACTAATTATTTAAACATAAATGCTATTGGTTTAGGTTTTTTTTATTCAAAAAAATGCTGCTTCTAAGTAGATGTTGAACTAGAAAGGCATTCTCATCTGGAAATTCATGCAAAGCCTACAGACAAACCAACTGGTGAAAACGTAACACCTGACCCCAACAATTGCACCGATTCAGCTCTTACCCATCATCTGCCTTCCTTTGAACATTCAGAACAAGATCACAGACACAAAGTTCATCTTCACCGCAGTCTTTAATAAAAGGAATCTATGAAAAACAAAAGCATTTCCTGTATGACACTGTTCAACTTTAAAATTATCGACAGACAGTACAGTGCAACCACCTTTGAGGTGAAGCACATTCTTGGTTTGCAGGTAAGAAAATCCCTCTTAAGGGCATTAAAAACTCTGATATATCAAGTGATTAACACTCAGTAACATGTCAATACATGTTAACTGATACATAAGAATGATGCAGGCAGGTTGTTGTTAACCTATAACAAATGTGACATAATCAAATGAGCTTCATCTCTCCTTTATGTATTCTTTTATTGTAGGCTAAACTAACCTAAAATAGCCCATCTTTGCCATCAACTAGAAGTTCACATCAGCAGTGACATGTCTCAACCCACATGCTTACCCCATGGTGGCTGATGTGTGTGTGTGAGCATGCCCCTGCAATACAAACAAAGGTATAAAAGGAATCTAGGTACATCCCACCAGGTCCCTGTTTTCAGCCCTGTGACTAAACTAGAACACTAGTTTTCACTTGCATGTACCAATTTGGTGTTTCTGGTGGCCACATATTATGGACCATTGATTTTTCAATAGTAAATCTGTATACTTACACTATAGGCCACAGATGCAGGAGAATATCTATCAAGGACAGGGCTAGAGCCAGGATTTGCAAGGCCAATGTCAATGCGCAAACTAAGGGAATTCACTGCATCAGAAGGTTCCTGTAAAACACATGGTTCACATGATAGCTGTCAGCACAGCAAACAGGATAAAATTGGTAATTCTATTGTAAATTAAGAATGCATAGTAAAATCATACTTGCTCTAAACAAGAAGTAGCAGCAGTGCAGAGCTTTATTTCTTGACCAAAATAATTTTGTGAGATTGCATAGTGTGAGCTCCTCTTGCTAATCAGAAGTGCCATTTCCATGAAAACACTTGTTTTCCTGGAGACTCTATTAAGAGTCTATTAAGACCCTATTAGACTTTCATTCTCACCTGGCTGTAGGAATCAAATTCCTGTTCCACTCTGCCTTCCCATCACAGAGAGCAGCAGCTGGTCCTGAGCAACACTAAAACACAATATACTTCATGTCTCCTCTGTTTCTTAATACAGGATGAATACTTTTCTAGCTCTATGGCTCATGGCACAATGGTACTAAATGTGATCAACAAGTCCAAGGTATCTGCATTGCAAAGCTGAGCAGGAATTGAAGTCCTCTACCTGACCTAACATCATGCAGGGAGCTTAAGGAAACTCTCAAGGCTGTGTTTGGTCTTTGGTTCTAGAGAAAGATGAAGACTTTCCTATTTTTATTTTCCTCCTAGGTATATACCTGGTGCTAGCATGCACCAAAAGTATGCCTGAAATAATGTTAGTTTGAGAGAAAATATTTCCATGTATGTCTTAGTTATTACACAAGAATTTACTCAGAGGGAAATTAAATTTTGAACCTATGGACTATGGGACTCTGTGTTATGTCAGAGCTGAATTACGTAATTAAGAACGGCCTCTTCTATCCTAAAAGGCTGTGCTGAATTTGACAGTAATTAGTTTCTTTGAAATCAGAACCTTTCTGAGTATTCTTCAGTTGTCGGAGATTTAAGAAATGTAAATAATTCAGTATACCATGCACGAAATTCATCTTACAGATGTAAAATTCATCAACATCATCTTCTGATCATTTTTGTCACGTAAGACTACTTGCCATTGCACATACCTGCACACTGAAGACATCATGAATGCAATTCTCCTCATGATGTACGACAAGATCCCTCTGCATGTACCTTTCATTATTTTCTTTGAACAGTCCTCTAGAAGTCACTCTAGATGACTGAAGATCTGCATCCAATGTTGCATTGTACTTTATAGCTACAAGAAGAATAACAGTACATTTTTTGCTGAGTATGACTGCCCATGATCTCATTACTACGCTTGAGATTACAGTGGCCAGGCTTTCCAAACCACACTAAATATTTTCATAGCTCACTAAACACAGACCAGTCTCAAAATGATAAAAATTTCTCTTGTGCTTTCCAAAGCAGTCAAACAGGTTTAAATCCTGATGTAAATTCTCATTCACAGAGAGCACATTAAATGGCAATCAACCCAGTCTCTATTTGAGATGTCTGAGCCTGCAGCTCAGGCAAGAACCCAATCAGCAGGGCCAGGATTACATGAGATAAAGAGGCCTTGCAGCCATATCCCTGAACTCTGAGGAGATTATAAAGAATCTGCATCTTCTCTTCAATCATGTAATAATTTCTGTTGTCTTCTCTTCATACTATGACTAATACGCCCTGGAATACCATTATTTTATAGCTCAAAATCATGAGTTCCTAAAAGCACTATATTTAGCACTGAAGCAGTCCAACTGGTGTTATCCATGACATGTACGTTTCACTAAATACCTTCATGAAAGGCCAGAGCTAGTCTTAGAAATATATGGTGCTCTCCTCTCCTCTGAAAAGAAGAGCTTCTCCCCACTGATACCTGCACTGAGCCTATGGATTTTTATTTTTTTCTGCAGAGAGAAGAAAAGTCTGCAGTCTGACGCTGAAACCTGCAGGTTGAAAAAAATCAGCTCCTCACTAATAACATTCTCTGGGGTTTGTTTAACAGCAAGGATACAGCTCTCCTTTATAATGTTAATTACTTACTTTTCAAAAGATTATGGAGCCAGTGATGAAAGTAGAACTTAAAAACACTTCTCAAGCACTTATACTGATTTTGCCTTTCTTGACATGCAATCTAACATACCATTAGAATTTCCACTTCCCATTTGGATAATGGACTGTTGAAGAAATTAATATAAGTTATTGAAATACTCTTACCCACATGATTGTTTCTCTTAGCAGGTCTAAATGTAGCTTGAAAACATATTTTGACAGTTATTTCTGTGTTCTTGTTCAGCAGACTGATTTTCTCAGGTTTAAATGAGGCAATTATGGACACATTTGCAATACTTCGTGACCTAAAAAACATTTTTAAAAGGTTATATGTGATTTTCAAGAGCACTGGGTAACGCTGAACTTGTCTATTACTATCTGTAACTGTAACATTGATTTTCTTGGTTCCCTATGGAAATGTTTTTTAATGGGACTGGTAAAATTATTTTTCTTTGCATATAAGTGATTTTTTTGACACAGTAGCTTTCAGAAATGACAATAAATATTTTATCATGTCAAATTAATATATAATCAATATCTTTATCCTAATGCTCTAATCTTTCCTTTAAGGTAACACAGAATGAAGCCATTGTCCTGTTTTTCCAGTAAGTAACCTCCTTCTGCTTCTTTTGGGAAGTTACTGAGCTCCTCTGGGAAGGTGAAGAAGGGTTATTCCTCATTTTAATTAATACTCTTATTTTTCAGAAAAATAACTTTCAAATCAATTAAATCTAAGTAAATGCTGGTACTCTAAAGAGCATAATTTTCCTTAATGCAATTCCCACGAGCACTAGCAGCAGTTCTATTGTGGGTCAAAGTTCCAAACTGACCATTCATTTTTAATAATCTTGTTTCATTATCAAATAAGTAGCGATTCTGTGATGTTTTTCTTCTTACAATGGGGAGCCTCAGGCAAGAAGACAGGAAACAGATAGGAAAGCAAGCTGCATTTTAATTTAGCTCCTCAATGAAGTAGTGGAAAATACACAGTACTCAGGGAGGCAGAAGACTTGAGTTCTGTGAAGCCTTTCTTTATTTTGTGAAAGTACTCGGGATTTCTCTGGCAAAGGCCACATGTCATAATAGATGGGCTTTTTGCCAAAAATAGGTGCCAACTCTCTTTCACTGCTCTCTGTCCCTCTGTCCTTATCCTGCAGGACAGATCTCTCCCTGAGGTCAACCTACCAGCCAGTAAAGGTCACGCAGGCTGTGTGGGAAGTGGTTTCACCTGTCTCAGACTCAGCCATCAGAAGTATACTGCGACTCCTGAAGTACCTCCTGCTGTTACAAAATACTCTCAAGCAAGCCCCACTCCCTGCTGCTGCCCCTTCACTCTGCACAGCAGCAGGAGGCTGGCCCTCCTCATCCCTGCTCAGGTCTCTCCCAGCAGCCCCCACCACCCAGCTTCCCCTTTCAGGCCCTGGCTTGCCTCTAACACTGCCTTGGCTTTCAATGGTATGATGATAGATGCTTGAAAGAAGTTTAGTCTAATGCTGTTTTTCAGCTAGCTATGATAGCAGCAAGGAGGCAATAAGTGTGGTAGCCCTGAACACATGTAATGCAAGAGCTTTTGTAGTTTTTTTGTTTTGCTGTTTAATTAACTAAATGCTCGATTTGAATCCGAATCATTAAGTGCTTCCTTTCTGTAAGAGTTTACCAACCATAGGAGAACCACATTTCCATCAGCACCAACTGATACGTCAGTGATGTCATCATCATTTAAGTCTCTACGGCCATCTACTGATCTTCCAAAGAATTGGAGCCGTTGTCCAAAAGCGGAATCCGATCCTAAAATTTTCTGGGAAAGAGACTGGAGTTACTGAGTTTGCCACAAGCATACTTAAGTCTGTAGGTGGTAGCTTAAGTAATGGCTGTTCACTGATATTCTCTGTATCTGCAAAGTATTGTTTAAACAAAATACTTTTGTGGATGTTTTCTCAGATGCTTTTAAGCACTTTTTCCTCTCCTGTTGGAGCAGACAATGGACTAGATTTTTCTGTCCTGGGAGTAAATCAACTGGCTGCTGTATGCCAGCTAGTACTTACTGGAAACTTTTTCCATCTCACATTGAGCAACTCAAAGAATACGAAGCTTAACAGGACTTCAAACAAATACTTTCTGCAACCTGAAAGTCTGCATGAAAAGTGACATTAAAATTACCATTATATTAGCATATAGGATAGGCAAAGTCCCTTGAAAGTCTTCTCCTTTAATACTACGTATTTTTAATTTATAGTGCTGGGCTGTATCTAATCTTCATTGCAGTACATCAACCCTAAAAACCTGAAAAATGGGTGTCGAAAACATAAGAAATTAGCTGACTTCATACACAGGCACCAAAAATGGTAAGAGGCTCAGATGCAGCATCTTGCAAGTCCTTTTTCTCTATATGCTTCAGTTATAAGAACCACACCACCAACCAGCGCACGCTAACAGCTGAATTAAGGAAAGGCAAAAAACCTTGAAATAAGCCATGAGAATAACAGTACTCCTCTAAGTGGGTGAAAGAGTAGCCACTTAAAAGACAGAAAATCCTTCTGTTTTCCTCTAGGAGATCTAAAGGCACTGAATACAGCATTATGCAACAAAGTTAATTACCTGAGAATATTTAGTACGTATAGTCTTTTGAAATCCATTGTAAATGTAAATTGCTCCGGAGTTTTGGCTTTCCAGTGGTGCACCTATTACGACATCATTAAAGCCATCCAAATCAATGTCTGCAAGCATTGCAATCGCTGATCCAAAGCGAGCGTTTTCTGACCCCTGTGGACCTTCCAAGAGTTCTTGTTGATCCAAAATTCCCTTTAAAAAAAGAAGAAAGAAGAAAAAGCAAAACACAGTGATCACTGCACCAGATTAGACATAGAAGCAGTATCTATGTGCATTGTTTTTTGTTTTCCAGCACATTCCCCTTGGACTGCTCAACTCTGAACTCCTTCACCATTGTACTGCCCATTCAGTTTGCATTATATCTGAAAGTCTTGGCAAGCATAACACAGCAAAATTATTTGCTATGCAAAGCACTAACAGCAAATATAACCATATGTATGAAGCTTAAATGCTCTCACTGTCCTCATCTGACTGTTCTGAAAGTTTCACAGTACATTGAAAAATACAGTTTCCAGTTTTGGATTACCAGTTTTTATGCAGAGGGAATGGAAATTATGTAACTGGACATAATTCTTTGAAACAGAAATGGAATTTCCTAACTAAACTAATGAAAAAAACATGTGTCCAAATGCTAAACTCCTGACCTCTTCAGTGCCAATGAAGAAAGAAAGATTGGAGATCTTTATAGTAAAATAATCACATTTATGCTGGCTTAAATTCAACTCTCCAGCAAATATCATTCTCATCTTTAACCTCAGTTATCACACTTAAAATTTTAGAAGATATTTGTTAAAAATGACTAGACAACAATTTACACAACATGGACAAGTTGCAGATTCTTTGAAAAAAAAATCTTTAATTATTCTTAATTTTTAAATAATTTTGAACCTAACATTTGACAAAGACTAGTAAGAATAGTCTTCCAATTTATTGAGTTTCCAAAACATAAAAAAAATCCTTCATTTTTCCTTTTCTTCCATATTTCATGTCTAATTCTAAAGTCACAAAGACCAATATCAGCTGCCAGCAGTATCACTTCCAGCACCTCCATCTACCTTGAAATTGCCTTAGAGTATAGTTTCCTATTCCTCCAGGATGATCTGATTGTGAAGTGCTGCTGAAGAGGGTGTTCCTTCCTCTCTGTTTATTTGATTGCAAATTACCTAGTAAAATCACCATGTTCTGTTTTCTCTGATGGATGTCAGGTATTAATTTACTTTGCATATCCAGTCATCCAATGATTGATTGAGAGACTGTTCAAAAGTGCCAGAGGCTTCAGGACTGTCAATACAGTTATTCTGAAAACATCTACTACAGGTCTGAATAAAAAACACAGTCAATCAAACATCAGACAAATAACATAGGTTCACTCAAGGAAAGAGACAATATAATAGCAATGATCCAGTGTGAAAGTCTATTAAAAAATGCAAACTGGCAGAAATGCATTTATTAGAACTACTTTGGGAATACTGTTGGGTGTTGAACAGATTTGCCAAAATCAAATGGCAAACAATTAATTAGTAAAAGCCTTGAGCTAAGTTTTTCAGAGAAATACTCAACCTTGTGTTATTATTTGTGTACAGTGCCTAAAACCAGGATGAGGAAGTGACCTAGAGCAGCAGGCCCCTGATCAGTAATAGTTCTTAGCTGTTAACTTGCTTATTGACTCCATTTTGGTCTGTTCCATCTGACTTATTCCCAGATTATGTGCACAAGCAGTTTGCAACTGCTCCTGGAAAGCAAAATAGGCAAGATGGCACTGGGAATGGCTCCATCCATAGCCCTCTAACCATGCAGGCTTGGCACCGTTTACTCCTGCCCTTATGCCACACCCCAGGAAAAGGACATGCTGTTTCTCATTACAAAACCACCACTCACAATATTTCGACACTTAAAAAAAAATACACTAAATACTGACTTAGAGGCCTTGAAAAGATCCAGAGCCAAAGGCTTTGTAGCATGTATGTGTCCAGTCTGCTTTAAAAGAAGCTAGCCCCAAGCAGTGCTGGTTTGAGCAAGTCTGCTGCACCAGTTGGCTGTGAGTCCAGGCATCGCTCTTCTGATTACTCTCTGATTTAACAGAACAGACAGTGCCACTAAGTACTATGGCAGTTTGGACTGCATTTTCCTTGGTAAAACTGTAGTGCAGGAAACAACAATAAATCCCTCTGGCTGCAACTTAAAATATCAGCACTCATCACGGATGGAGAGACAGGAAGCTGATTCCATTTTTGCTACAGTGCCATCCTTACCTTTGTGATGGAAAACATGTATACTCTCCCTTCTTCTTTCTTCAGGTCATTCATAAACATTGGTGCACCCACAAGCAGCACATCTGTCACAGAATCGCTATTAACATCCACTGAACACACCACGCTGCCAAAGTAGGAGCCAATCTGAAATCAGTAGTAAGAGAGTTGTGTCTGTATGTGGATTTTGTAAACTATAATGTTTTAGCACCTGACTCAGAAAACTTACACCCAGAAATAGTCCAATACTAATGGATGAAACTGCCCACTGGAATGAAATAACTATATAACATACTTAAGCATTTGAAGAATCATATCCTTAATGTGTGTCCACTGTTTCTGCCCAGTAGCTCCTGCTATGGCTTTACCACTCAGCAATAAGAATTCAAACAAAGAATAAGATATGGAAAGTATATCTCTTCAGATTAAACTGTGCACATGAAACTACCCAATCTCTGATTTACTCTCAGAGTTGTCTTACAAACAAACAAAACCAAAACCATCCAAACTCATTGCCCTTTTCCAAATGGAGAAAAAGAGAATGAGTGTCCAAATCTCTCTTTTGATGTCATCTGCTTCACAACTTCTCAGAGTGGAGCTCACTGAGAATGATACATTAAATAGCTTTGTATATTATCTTTTACTACAAATTGGATTACTTCCTAAAATACTGTTTAAGAGTTCCAGTTGACCTCATTGAAATAGTTCAGAGGCAGAGAAAAGTTCAAGTGGATTCTATATGCATTGCAAGAAAGAGGGATTTTCAGAACAAACACACTGCAATTTACTGCTACATCAAAAAAACCAGATGCCTGCAAAATTTGCATTTATGATCAAAATATACATGCCTGCTCGCCTCTCTGGGACTGCATAATTGCGACATTACCATCACTGTGAACATCATAAACCACTATTCTGCCAGTGTAGTTGGATCTTGGTGCACCAGCCACAAAATAGATGTAGCTCTGAGTTGAGAGAACAGCAACAGAATAACCTGGGGAGAGAAGCCAACATTTACCATGTGTGAAAGACCATTAACTACAAGTTGTCAGTTGGTCATCCATAAAGGCACAATCAATCTGGTACATTAGTCACAGAGAATGTTCCCAGATGTGAAGTTCCCAGATGGGAACTTAAGCCGTCACACATACATAAAATTTGCAATAGTCTTCTGGAGAGAACAATCAACCTGAAACAGGTCTGCAGAACAGCATGGACAAGAGTTCAGCCTATTCAATAAAGTGCAGACCACAGAAGGAGGTAGGAAAAAAGAGTGCAGAGAGTATCCTTGGAATGAAGAAATAAAGAAAAACATGAGACGAACATTTGGGCCAGCCTTCAAACTGGGAAGGAATACCTAGCTTCTACAAAACTTGCAGTGCATTTTCCCGCAGCTCCCCAAACCACAGCCCATCATATTAGCTGAAAACAACAGGCTATATTAATAGCTTGTCAGCTGAAGCACTTAGATTTGTTGAACTTCTTTGAGCATTTTAATCCTCATTCCCATTATTCTAACATTACTTGCTTTCAGGAATCATCTTTTAATACCTGCAAATACTTTAAACATGTTTTAGCACTATAAAGCTAGTATGACTACATATTTTACATTTTTGTGGTTTAATTACAACAGATTTATTTTAACAGAAGAAAACAAAATCATCCTTTATAAAGGCAATAGTTTAAACTGAATAACCAAAGCCCAGGCAGAATATGCAGATCTTTAGCAAGCTGTAGGAAAATGTAAGGAGCACAGTCTAAAAGAATTATAACTTGGTTATTACACCTAACAGTCTAATTCAGATCTGTGTTCAGTCACTGTTTTCACAGAATCACAGAATATTAGGA
>NW_010184249.1:0-2503 GCF_000695765.1 Mesitornis unicolor
TTAAAAGCTTGTTTGAGTTCATTATTTGTGTCCAATACATCCTCATCGACCACCACCCCTCTTCCCTTCCTTTGATATATACACAGATATAATTCCCTTCGTCTATAGGCCACCCTTATAAAATATCCATTGGGTTAATTTAGTCTGAGGAGTTACTGGGCACCAAAGCCAGCTCAGGTTGGGTCACTGCTGCTCTTGCACTCCTCCTTGGAAGGCTCATCCTCCATTGGTTCCAGTGGTTCCTGCTATAGTACTACCTATAAGATGCAATGCAAATCATGGGTTATAACAATTTGAAGGTATATCCATTGCAGTCTCCACCCCTGGTCCCTTTGGGTCAGACCATAGGGTTTAACGTTGCAATGAACTCCTCCCTTTGCCCTTGCTCCATTGTGGGGTTCCTCCAAAGGGATACAGCCCTTCACAAGTGTCATGGTTTAGGCCCAGTGCGTGACTGAGCACCACGATGCCCCAAAAAAGGGCTAGTCAAAATAAGGACTGGGAGGGCTTCTCACCACTTAAACAGGTCACAGGCACAAGACAGACTCATCATAAGGAATAAAAAAACCCAAATAATTTTAATTTTGTTACCAACATCAGAGTAGAACAATGGGAGATACAACCAGATCTTAAAATCAAAACACCTTCCCCCCACCCCTCCCTTCTTCCCGGGCTCAGCTTTTGATCCCGGTTCATTCACCATTCGCCTTGAGGCACAGGGGGATGGGAGTGGGGGTTTGCAGTCGGTCTTCCTGTCATGTGCTTCTCAAGAGTAGGAAAAAAAAAAACAAACCTCAGCCCAGTGTCTCTCTCTGCTTCCACGTGGCATCCTTTCAATAGGGGAAAAAGTCCACAAAACTCCAATCTGGGTCTACTGGCACTTTTCTTGGCATATTTATACATAAAAGTTTCAGGATTGCATGATCTGAGTTACAGTGATTGGTAACAATTTAAATATCATTATAATGCATTTAAATATCTGCTGAATCATTCTCGGCTCAAACTGCGCTTGTGTCCAAGGGGTCCTTTGCTGGTCTCTGGTGGTCCCTTGTGGTTCTGAAGAGGCACTCTTACTGTCCTTTCCATGAACTCTGAGTCTTTCTCCCATATATGTCTTTCCTGGACCCTTTTCCTCAGCAACCTTATCTTGGTCTCAGCCAGTGTTCTGCTGGTTTATCTGTAGTCCTTCAGAATGTACTAGGATGTATCAGTCACAGTTACAAAAATTATGCCCTTGAGTGTGTTCTTGTTTGAGGCCCCTTACAACAATGTGTTAAGTGGAAACTTGCAATACTGAAGGCATAGCAGTAGCAGTACTTATATGGTTACAGTACACCACTAAGAGACTTTGCTTTGCTCTTAGCGTATTAGCACACTGAAAGCAGGAGTTATGTTTAGATTTCATTAAGAAAAAACTCAGTCTAATTTTGAACCTGATCTTCCCTGCCTTTGTAGAAGTAGCTCTACCTCCACTTGAATCAGTGGGAAGCTTGGGTGCGCACATAACTGAAGTTACTTTTTTTTATTTTGGAAGGCACCAGCTCAGTTTAAAGAGCAACGCTCCTGCAAAAGCAGTAGATAGATCCATGCCGCCTGTATTTCTGCCTCTGTGGTTATGGGGCACGATGCTCCCAGGAGAGTCCTGACGAATCCCTGCGAACTCCGGAGCACCCTTCCTCTGCGTGCCTCTTGCTGCACTGCCTTAACGGGAGGCTGTCACTCTCCTTAAGCCTTTCCTTTCAAGTTTTGAACGTGAACTGCCCTCCAACATGCCTCTCCTTTCCTCCCTCAAGTATATCGCAAAGATTAGGAGGGGAAATAGGCAGGACCAATGGCAAGTCACAAAGCAGGAAAAGGGGGCCGAGAGAAGGGGAAAAAAGTGGAGAAAAGGAGAGAGAGTGCGCGCAGCCTGGGGGATGTGTAAAAGAAGCAGCATTGCTATTCTTTTTTGTTTGTTTGCTTTTCCATGCATGTATAATGAAGCCTAATCAGAGTAAGTTGCTGCTGCTCTGAGGGCACTTTTGTATTTAAACCCTTGCAAAGAAAAAAATATACACAGATGAATCTGCAGAGCAGTTTTTAGGCGCTACCGACAACAGAAGCAGCATCAATCGTCCAGAGAGAGAGACTCTGAAGCTTGCCTTCTTTTCCTCTTTAAACAGTTTGATTAAATTTGGCACTTCCTCTTGCACACACAACTTCCCTATAACAAAAGCTTGCCAAAAAAATGTATCTTCCTCTTTAACCTAACAACAAAAAAATGCTGACTATTTTCAGAATTGTTGGCTGTACTGAACAATGCAACTTTTGTTTTAAAAGAGCTCTTCACTCCCATGTTTGAAAGACAAACTCAAGAACATGTATGTACAAATATTCTGAAAAGTTATATTGCCTCTCATCATATCATGATGCTGAACTCTGGTAAATCTGAAGTGGCAAAAGCGGCAAAACCGCGGAAAAAAGCACAAAGACAAAAGCGCAGGGAGAGAGAGGGTGCCCCAGC
>NW_010184250.1:0-11086 GCF_000695765.1 Mesitornis unicolor
AGAATTTACTTCTTTTATTAGTTGTCTATAGTTAGATTTTAGTTTCTCTAGTTCTGTCTTTGTGACCTTTAAGAAAACAGAAATATAAGAAGTATTACAAATACTTATCCTCAACACATAAAAATAGTTATAGCATCAGTGAAAGAGAATTAACAGGATTTATTTTCCAAAGTAAGGATTTTACAACTTGCCATTGGCTTGAGATATTAATAGGATATTACATGGTGTAACAAAATCAAAATCAACAAATGCACAGAATGAAGAGGCCTGAAACAGAGATCCCCATCCATATCAGCATAATGAAAAAGATGTTTAGGAAATCCAGCTTATCATAAACACTATTCCATGTCAGTGGCAAGGAAAAAAAGCACCTAAAAGATACATATTAAATCATACTAGATGAAAAAGTTCTATGAAAAAGAACATCTTTACATCGAAAAAAGAAATGTAAGATAAAAGAGTTTTTAGATATTACAGTTTGTACAAATGGCACAGAAAAGGCAACTATGCATGAACCAATCTATTTGTTGTATGACTTAAATTCCTAAAAAGGAAAAGAAACAAACAAAAACCCCAAACAAAACAAAGCAAAAAACCCCAAAACCCTAAACCTCCAAAAAACAAACTATGGTGGAAGACAGCACTGACGAATCTTTTTGCAGTTCATGTTCCACTGAACATAACATTTTTTGTCAAAAAAATACAATACAGCTCTCTCTTCTATCCCCAACTTCCATTGTCTGTGTGACAAAATTAGTGCACTGTTCAGAAATAATCATAATTAAGTTCCAATGAAAAGCTACTAACAAACCAGCCACTACAATATCGAAAAGGTGGCATATATGCTAAATAAAAGTAAAAACTGACAAAAAGAAAAATATGCTCACAATCGGAAATCACAGAGGAACTTAATCTAGTGGTAGTCCTTCCCTCACTGAATGTGCAGGAAAGGAAGTCAATTCTTCAGAAAAACTGGCACCCTTGGAGGTGGCATGAAGAAAGCTGGAGGTCACAATTCCTCTTTTTCTCATGAGGCAAGGACTCGATACGACTACTTTCACTCTTAAGAACAACATCTGGAAAATTAATGCAATTCCTCAAAGAGCCAACAAGGTGCTATCTACAGTTTCTCTTTCTGGGCATACTGTGCAAAGAGTTAAAGGCAGGAACATTACTCCGCATCAGTCCCATATTCTTATCTTGTATTTCCATACACTGTTAATTACACTTACAACTGTTGATATTATACACTAATAGAGGTGGTATAGAAAAAAAAATAACTTCATTACAAACTCGTGTTATAAAAACACCTTAAGAAATGGAGATGATGATGAAATTAGGAAGTAGTGAACATAATTATAATGCATAAATAAAAAGGTACTGCTTCTCTTACAGAAAATTGAAAAATAAAAAGTAGGTCATTTGTACTAAGAAGCCTTAGTAATAATTGCAAAATATACTTTACTAATTCTTAAACCATGATCTTCCAACAGACAAAACCAATAAAAAGAGCACCTCTACCCTCAAATAACACTGAAGGAACCAAGATGGTCAAGGATTATCTTAAATCCAGCTTTTACATCAAAGTCTTGCTCACCTAACTAGCACAGTACTCTACTTTTTCTCCTCAAATTTCACGAAGAAATAAAAAATATCCAATAACTCAATGGGAACTGGGATAAATCTACAAGATACAAGTTTTACTATATTTGTGTAGAAGACATTGTAACTCACTATCTTTAAGAATTCTGTCAAAAAGACTCTTCATCATAGAAGTGACTAGAATAATATGCATTCTACCTAAAGGAAAACAAAAACGTATCTTTTTGACAGCGTATCCTAAAGATTATGAACTGCACAGACACTGATCCAAGGTTTGGATAATGTCCTGGGAAATAAGTATTTTGCTTCTCTGTGGAACAAAATCAGAAATAATACCACAGAACATGAGAAGTATTTTGAATTTCTGGGAACCATTCTGTAAGTCCCCCAGTAACAGAAAACCTTTGAACAAACAACGTCAGCTAACAATGAAAGAGCATACCATATTTAACCAGAATGTTATTCAGATGCTTCTTAGGAAAATCAGGACAGGGAAAACAAAACAAAACAACACAACACAACACAACAAGGCAAGCTTATTCATCAGGATGCAAAATATTTGGATGGCCATGGAGCCCATAATTAATTAAAATTGATATGGTTTATAATTAAACATTTGGGGAGTTCTCAATGTGTACTATATTTTGGTGAAAAAGCCTTATTTTAAAAGACAGATTTATTAGAGATTTTATTCGAGTTAACATATTAACAGAAAAAAAAACATGTTCTGCACAGTTTCTTTCAAAAATATACCTGAAGTTTCAGCAGTCTTGTTTCATCTCTTTCTTAATTTTTTCCTTTCCTTTTCCATTTCTCCAATTCTCTATGTATTTAACGTCTGTTATTTATAACATGTGCTACCAGTTTTTCCTCTTCTTCAATCCTATTTTCAGACACACCAATCTATAACTGGCTGTGAGTGATTATTTGGCTTGGCAATTTAAGATAAGATAATCTACTGATCATACATCAAAAAGTATGCACTCCACTTAGTCAATACCTGGGGTAGATGCCAAGATCCCAGTATATTATGTAAGCTCTTTTGTTAGAGCAAACATACTTAACTTAATATACATTTAGTACTAGTTCTTCTCATAACCAGCACAAGAATCTTTTACTTATCAGTCCATGACATTTGTACTGTAGCACTCAGATGCCTCATTTTAATTATGCTACTACAGATGTCAAATTCTCTGCTAGAAGAAACAGTGCTCTTCCTTCTCTCAATAGACCTTTGAGGGTATCAACCTGATTTTTTGTATTTGACGTTAAACTTTTCACAGAGCACCTGAATGAAACTGTGATTTCTGACAGCTTTACTGACTAGATACAGTGCTTTCAATATAAGTAGGACAACTGATATGTAATAGAAAAGGCCCTGAAAAGCTCCATCTGCAGCCTTAATGTTTGGTTTACTCTTGATGTGTATTTTAAAACAGGGACAAGAATGTTGTCCTAATCCCAGGGATGTCAAGAGTGGAATGAAAACAGTAAAAAAGATGGAATAGAAAAGTGTCACAAAGAATTATACTTTACTGGAACAAGAGCATCTGTACAAATTTATGTAGAAAAAAGTTTTCTATCTCTGCCCTGTCAGCTAGCAGTGGAGAGAAAATGTGGAAGAAATAACTAAAATTTAAATGAGGCATTCTACATATCGTAAATTCCTACTTTTATCATAGCACAAATATAAACAGTAGAACTAAAATAATCTACTCTCAATATATTACTTTTTAAATATACAAAACTATAATAAATTTATAAAGCACAGTTGAATAAAATACCTTGTACATCTCTGCTTCAATTTGCTGATGAACACCTACGTAACTCTTCTTAACTTGCTGCTTATCTTTGATCATCATTGTAAGCCTATGCAAAGGCCCAGAATTAAGATCCTCTGCATGTGTCTTCATTATTTTGCTCAGCTGTTCTGTTTGCTGTACCACAAGCAACCAAGACTATAAAAAAAAAGTCAAAACAAAAAAGCACTTACTTATTATGGTTTACAAATAACCAAACAATGACCATGAACTGTGGGAAAAAGATGCATCACTGCTTAAAACAATTCAGTAAAAAAATAATTTTAAACTTACCCAAGTGCACTTGCGATCTTCCAAAATAAAGTTCTTCATGCTACAGCAAAATGATGCCTCAAACTTACTCATAAAACCATAAAAAAAGCACCAGAGATAAAAAGACAATATTATATGGTCACCCTTCAGCACTGTCCTAGTACTTCCAACATCAGCGAAAGTTTCACTGCCTTTTTTGGATGACAACCCTGACATACACAGAATCATAGAATACTAAGTTGGAAGGGACCACAAGGATCATCTAGTCCAACCTTTCAACAAGCATGTTGACATTCAACAAGCATGTCCCTGTGTCCTTTGTTCCCATTTCCCAGCCACAGATACTCTGTTCAAGCTGACTTCTCTCCCCTCGTATAAATACCACACAATAATATGCATTTGAGTGGTTACTGTTTAAGAGAATTCATCAGCTGCTTCACATAACTGCCAGCATCGGGGTCAGACCATCAGTATCAAAGCACAGGGTGCTAACAGGTTAAGAGACACAAGCAGTTAGTTGTCTTGTCACAGTAACCCAGCATCTTTCTATGCTCCAATAACCTTCTTGGCCATTTTGTCAGTTTTCAGGAAAACTTAATGTGCTGTGGCTTTGAAGTTTGTTTAAGAACTGTAAGGTGAGCAGAAAAACTTCCAATGCATCACAAATAAGAACTTTACATTACAGTTCTATTCAAATAAAAGTATTCATTACTCTAAAGATTTCTGTCCCACTTCACTGATGGGAACAGTATTGGATTCCCTTAAGATAACTCCCTGACATTGAGTGCTATGCTATATCTAAAATTTCAGAATGGCTACATGCCATACAATTATCAGATTTTGAGGGCAGCTAGTATGCTAGTTTTACTAGCATTTATCTTACTCTTACTAAAGACAGAAATCCAACTTAGATCATCAAAACTTAGAACACTAAGTCGTTTGGTAGCTTTGGGGTTTCCTTACATTTCATATATAAACAAATATACATAGTATTTCCATCTCTACATGACAATGCTGCAATGCAAGCTGGATTCTAGAGAAGGAAACAAGACAGTTAACTCCTGTATATATTAAACCATCTTTAACATTTCCTTTAGCTCATAAACATCTCACAGACTGGCACAGAACTATTCAGTGTGGTCCTGTAAAAGGTCACAGCCTAAAACTTCCAGGCTATGGCTGAAAACTGTTTCACCTCTCCATTACAAAACACTTGCCAAATGACATCAGAAGCCATATTGCAAAGCTGCACAGGATAAAAACATCACTAAACAACTGTCTGAGAGCAGTGGTTCTTGTTACAGAAGAGTTCACAAGGGCTCTCTCAGAGGTGAAAATATAGTCAAGAGTTCTCAATTTTCTTTAAGGTTGATTTATTACTGATGGGACAAGTACTGTTTTAATCAAACCTGAAAATCACAGCAAAAGCATTCAACAGGACAAGTACTCTAAAGAAATATTTAGCTTACAATTCACCAAATGAACCCAAATAAGTCAGAAACATAGTGAAAAGTTCCCTTTCAATTTAATAAAAAATCATCTGCACATCCCTCAATCCACTGAAAAGGATTTCTGTGGGTTTTATGATTATTTTTTAATTATTTTAAAATAGGAAAAGCTAAAGAGAAAAGCTATACTTAAGGAAAGGCTTCAAAATTTGAGATTTATATCAATAGCTAGGTGGGGAGAGCACAGAAGGCAAAGTATTTCCTTTCACAGACAATAACCACAATCCATCAAAAGCAGTAAAATATATCATTGTTTGGTTTAACAGTAATTTTTAGACATATATGCACACAAAAGAGCTCTTGGGAAGCACTTAAAAACACTGCTTTTCTAGCATTAGTGGTTGCTGCCACTATGCCTTTCAGCAAGTTTGCTGCCTCTGCAAGAAAAAAACCATAGGACAGATTTTCCCAAACACTGTGTTTCTCAAAGTGCTTGCTCTTGCTGTGGATGTATTTTAAAAAAAAAAAAGACAAAAGATTAGACAGTTCAGTATTTGATTTTGATGCCATGTTATATCAAAAATTTAATATACAGAAATTTTAAATCTTAGGATCTTAGGAATTAAGTGATCATACAATAATTCAGACATTTTAACTGTCAAAACTAATATGACAACATGTCACTACACAACTTTAAAATCCAGTGACAGTGAAGTTTCAAGCCAAGCCCATTTAAAAAATCCGTCAGCAGCAGATGAATATTTTTGCTGTTACATAAAGATGTAGAGATTAGGGATGGGGCTTGACAGAAAAGTGACACCTCCTTATGAGGGGGGGAAGAAAAGAAAAAAAGAAACAAAAAAAAATCCTGAAAGAACAATTTGAGTCCAAAATGAGATTTCAAAATGTGATACATGTGCCTCTCTCCAACTCAAAAAAGAACTGATCTCAAGCTTCTTAAAATTTATTTGCTCATGGGAAGTGCTAATGTCACTGACATGAACCATTCTCAACTGAACTAGCTACATGAAGGTTAAGGGTTGCTTGTAACTTGTAATGCTAAATATCCTGATGCCAATGCTCCTTTACTGCTCTAACCCTAATCTGCTCTGTTTCATCACCTAAAAGAATTGCAAGACAGTCTACCTATTACATAAAAGCAATTCTAGTAGGCCAGCAATATCAGGAATTATTAGTCATATCACCAATAAGTCTATACAAAACTTTGGGATCCAGCAGTAGAAAGCTTGATGAAAATGCCTGACTTCTGCAAATCTTAAACATTAAAGCATTGCCATTGGCTTATTTACCAAAATAATCACAATTTAAATAACAAAATTCATAACAAACTAATTGAGTGAAAAGCATTTCAAATACACCATCAAAACACAGAGACTAAAAAAAAGACAGAATGTCAATTTACAAGACAACATTTATGGGAGTGGAAGGAAGCAACAGAATTTGTTATAAACACTGCGCAGTGATACTTTTGAGGCAGCTGAAGCAGGCTAACCATAGGAGCGTAGCTTTCAAATCACATACATCATCACTTTCATCCAGTATAAATCCGGACTGCTGCAAGAGGACCACTCATGCTCCAAATGCTATGCCTCAAGCAACCACCCCATAAGCCCACTACATAAAAACTGCGTTGTCTAAAATATAACTTAACCCTAAGAGTGTTTTCCTGCAGAGATGAGATCAGGATTCATGTCAGAGTGAAGAGACTGTGTAACCACTGCTACAGCAGATGAGCCAAGAATAGAATAAGCCATTAAAACAGAACAGTTTTATTCAGTCAGGAAGGAATCCAAGTCAGGACTGAAGTGTACAAACAGGTGAAACAGGGAAGTTTGCTTCATCAGCACCATTACTGGACTTGCTCTAAATCTGAAAATTAATGATTTGGGGAAAGGACAGTGTTAACTTCATAAAAAGTCAACAGTCATGTTAAATTGGGTGTAAAACAACTTCACAATTATGAGAAGCATCCTGAATTAATGTTTTGTGCTTACAACATCCCTTGTGGTGTGAATAAGAGCTGGAATGCTAGGCTTTGGCCCAGCTTCCTGGCATTTTTCTATTTCTGCCACAAATTCTATATAACATAAACAATAGTTCCTATTTAACTGTCTTTAGAGAAAAGCTTATTCTAGTAAGCTTTTGTATACTTTATTGTCAAAACACTAAACAAAGTAGCAGGAACCTAAAATACAGCATTTCAGAAATCAGGATTGATTCCAGTTTTGTTATGATTTTTGAAGTAAGACTGGTTCTCAACTTTTGCATATCCCACTAAGGAACTAAAAGGATTTTAAACACTTTGGCAACGTTAACTCTCAATAAGCTGAATGAACAGGAATCTAATCCAAAATAACTCAAACAAAAGTAAAACCAGAACTGATATTTCCAAGGATATCCCAAATTCAAAATATTTCAGTCTTACCTTGGACACATTGCTGATATAATCCAACTGACACGTGTTCTCTTTATCGACTTGATTACAAAGATTCTGTAAAGTAGAGGCATACTCTTTATCACTTTTGACTCGCATAGCCATAAATTTCTTCACTGTTTCCAGCAGTCGCAGTTCCCAGTCTTGCAGTTTTAATAAAGCATCATGAGAATACTTCAGATCACCTCCAAACCCCATTTTTAAGGCACTATATACCACACAGGGGAAAATGCAGGCTCTTCACCACATCTGAAAATAGAACAAGATTCATGAGACATAAGTAAAAAGAAAAACTTATAGTGTGACAAAAAGCAACTATTAACGTCTAAACCCTGAAATAACCTAACCACAAGACTAACCACATACATATACCTCCTCAAAATGAGCTGAAAGGAGGGTCAGAGCATTGTTTTGAACACCCATCTATGACTGCAAGAGATCTCAGGCCTAGAACTGTCCTACAGTTTCCATCTGAAAAATATACCTTCCTAACTTAAAGTGGAGTTATGAGGGAACACATGAAAGTACCTAAGACAAACACTAAAGACCCATCCACACATTTAATCAAATAAGTATAGCTGAAAGGATCTCCAGACAAGAATTGCCAACTACACCGTTGCACTCCTGGTGACCCGAAACATTTGTTTCTGGTGTTTAGTCCTAAGAGCACAGAAAAACCTAGATAAAACATCACCTCTCAGATGCTACATCCATATGAAATGGATAACTAGTTAGAAGCTACTTTGCTCCTAAACACTGTGCTAGTATGTCATTAATCCTGCAGATTCAACCTCCCAAAAATCAGAAAATATCCCCAACCAGGTTCTGCATGCAACTATCAATCCCTCCCCTGGCCAACACATTAGGGCAAAGTCTGGAAGTTCACATGATTTTCCTCTAAGGCAGTTCAGTCTCACTGCACCAAATGGACATCATTTGATAAACAGATAAGAAATGCTGCCTTCTGAAAACCTGTAACACAACTGCAAGTCAAAGGCACATGTCTGAGCTAGTTCTAATACACCTTCATCTGATACTGATAAACACACAACCACATCAAGGCAGACCCGAACCCCCACATAGAAGTAATTTCCACAGACTAGTATTGGTTTTGTAATACAGGCTGAATCTTCTCTTCTATGTATGCACCAAAAGCCCATTCCTATGCTAATCAGCTTCAAATAAGGTAAGATAAATCTACATAAAATGCAGTTACAGATATGGACTTCAACGCAGAGACAGGCTGTGTACTGCTTATTCACTAATTCCTGCACTCCAGCCAAGTCTTAGCTCTTTTGAACACAGAAGTACCAACTTCTTCATCAGCTTTTAAACTGCCACTTAGATTAGTGGTGTTTTACAAATACTAACAGATTTATCTTCCTAACAGCCCATGAGGCCAAGCAGGACTAAATCTTATTTTACACCAAGAACTGAGACACAAACTAATGTCAACATTGTACCAGCTAACACTAGTATTCACAAGGCTTAAAGACAGCCTTCAGAATGTTCAACATTTTTAATGTAAGTTATTTTCTTCAGCCACCACACAAAATTTCACAAGATTTTACCCAGGGAAGCCCAACTGCTAGGACTGTTCCTCTCTTCCTGCAGTTCCCTGTCTCCATTAGCTCTTCCAGTAACTTATGGAAATACGCCTCATCCACTACATGCTTATTTTCAGAAAGAAAAAAAGAAGGAAACAATGATGCTATAAAGAAAGTAAGAATAGTGCCATGTTGTTATGCATCTGCACAATAGAGGCAAGTCAAGGTTGTACAACTAAAATCTATCAGAAGCTTTCATGTACTCTTTAATTCGAAGCTGCATATTTCAGTCAGAATTCTTGCTGATGGTTAGAAGTTCAGTCATAAAGAGCAACAGTAATTCACATGGCTGTAGTTATAAAGGACGGAGTATGTTGCTATTAGTTGTGTTAATGACAGTATTTTCTCAGTTAAAAGTTTAAGAACAGCCTTGCAAAACCACTAATATTTTAGTAAGACAAGTGAAAGAAAAAATCTTAAAGCACCTACTCATTAACATCACTGGAGCTGCACTTGGGATTTTTTGATACCTTTTAGACCTATACCCATTTTTGTGACCAAGCTCATTTTTCTCCTAGCACATTTTAGCAAGTTACATAAATATCCTAGCATATTAGCTATGAGAAAAGCTAATACTTTTCTTTTCTTACATTCCAGATTCAGAAGAGATGGGAACTGAATCTCAGAATGAAGTCTGGCTCTGTGCTATGAGTAAAATGCTGGCTTTCTTGCTTGTACTTTAACCCGTGTCTTTTACTGAGAGGCATGAGGGCAAGTGAGGGAGGAAATATTCTCAGCATATGATATTTCACTCTGCTTCTACTGACTCACTGTGGAGCCATAAGACCACAAAAATCAACAGAACAGAAGATTCAATATCATCTCACCCCAGTCTGCTAATTTTCCCTTCACTAATTAGTAATTAATCTTTTTCCAATTAGACTATTACATGCCAGGATACATGCACAAAGATCATGCAAATGCTAGACTCCGGTCTCCGTTTTAAATTATTGCATTCACCATGACAGAAGCAGCACAGCAAAAATTCATTTTGCAAAAGTGATAAAATTCTGATTCAGTAACAAGCATAAAGTCTCAGAGCTGATGATTCCCAGCTGGGTAAGCCAGCCACTGAACGCCTTCCTCACAAATTAAGAAAATGTTTATTCAAGAGACTTAGTAAAATTCAAATGCTCCTACATCGTGGAGGCAAAGAAGTGGTGAGCAAGTATCCAAGATCTAAGCCACTTAACTATTGATAAATAAAACCCAACACTTTTAATTAAAACCACTTTTATTTTAACACTTTTAAAGAACTGAAAACAGTACAGATCCCATAGTCACTTACTTGAAGTCAAAACTATAAGAATTACCAAACGTGTGAATAGATATTTTGTATTTCATCTGAATTTCAAATATTCTTTAAAAGCACAAGTGCATTTCAAAAGGCCAATATTCAAAGAGGCAGTATCTGGCACTAAGACAGACTGGCATTTTTCCAAGTTTGGTATCTCTTGGCTTAGTGAGTACAGAGAAGCTGACAGCTACTCTAAAGGGTCAGACCAATAGGAAAGAGTACTTTAATTGTAAGGGATCTACAACAATCCATTTAGATCCACACTGTCTCCAACCATGGCACAAGGAGATGCTGTTTAAGGACCACAGACAAGCTTGGTTGCTATTTGCAGTGTGATATTCCCCCCATTCATAGCTACTGGATTATGGAAGAAATACTAATAGCCCCTTTTTTAGGCTTTACCATAAAAAATTACAATGTTCACACTGAACGTGTAAGACAAAGACAAAATTTAGTAGTGCAACACAATCTGATGCCAGAAAAGATTTACTGTGGAACTAGCCAGAGATATGGGCAGTTTGAAACACAAACACACTTTCTACTCCAATGTGGAAAAGATGAAAACAGTGTGAAAGATATGCTGGTGGAAAAAAAATCTTCCTCAA
>NW_010184251.1:0-1598 GCF_000695765.1 Mesitornis unicolor
GGCGGACGCCGGGCCTGGCACCCCCTCACCGCTGCGGCGGTCACCCCTCACCGGGGTCCGCCGGAGCCCCCACATCCCTGCTTTCCCCGGGAAGCGGCACAGGTAGAAGCTAAGGACGCCAGTGTTCAGCTCCTGGGCCGTCCTCTGGCCTTAAGTAAACCGCAGCAGGGCGGAGGGGCGGGGGATAAAGGGGGCACTTTCACTCGTGTAAAAACTTTGATGACTTGGTGCGTGGCCCCTCCGGAAAGAGAGTTGATTAAATCACAAACCTCGTGTCCTTACCCAGTTATTACCCCTTTGATTTTGTGATTCCAGGGCCCTGTTTGCTTTGGCTGGGGACTTAGGTAAAGATTATCGTTATTAATATCAAACACAAACATTTTAATTGCAAACACACTGAGGACCTTCACTGGGAAGCCCGGCATGTCAGCCGCAGCCGCGGGGGTCACGGAGAGTCTCTTCGGGAGGTATTTTCTTTATTTAATGAAAAAACCCCAAACCTCCTTTAGGCAATCTTACTCCAAACAATCGCTCAAGTTACCCTGCCGGTGGAGGAAACCCTGCCGTGGAGATCCTACCGAGCAGAGCGGGCAGTTCGCTGAGGTTAATGACGGGCTGTGGGCAAACCTGACCATGGGCTGGCGGGGTGTCGGCGTGACGCTGCGATTTCTGGGGTGCCTCTGCACCGCTCCTGCCCAGCGACGGGAAATGGGTCCTGCGGGGTCAAGCGTGTGAATTGCCCGTAGCCCTTTCTCTCCGACCCGGCCGGGATCAGATAAATTATTAAGGAGGACGACGAGCTGTTCCGCGGAGCGCCGCTTTCTGAAGAGCCCAAGATTTCCCCGGGGCAAAGGGGTTTATGTGAAACGAGAAAAAGGGGGGGAACTGTGGTACCACTACGTGCCCAACGCACTGTGCCGCCGCGATTACTACTTTCAAAGGCGTCTCTCAGCAGAGAGCAACCAGAGCGAGTATTTAACTGGTTTAAAAACCAGGCTGGCCGAGGAGAGCAAAAAGGGAGGAAGGATGGCACCGCGATGAGAGCCAGCTCTCGGGACAGTCTCTTTCCAGAGTCCTTCAGACGGACATACCCGTGCCCGAGCTGGCCGAGAAGGGTGAGACCTTCCAGAAACGTGGCTGTGACCTTTCAAAACACAAAACCAAAAAATAAATCAAGGCTTAAAGCTGACGAGGAGAGAGCCCGCGGGCAGAGTCGAAGTCGCGTCCCTTTGCCTGTGTCAGCTCACCGGCGGGCCCTGTGTGCGGGTAGGGCAGAATGCGCTGTTCCCCGGTGGTCGCCCCTTCCTGGGGCTATAAGCGATCCGTTACAAACCGTAACGCTCCGGCTGTGAGCAGCTCCGCTCCGCCATCCTCAGAGAGGCCGTGGTTTTTTTTTTTACATCACTGAGTGAAATGCTTCAGATGTTGTTTACAACCCCCACCAACTCCTTCTCGGCCGCTTAACTCTTTCCTCCCTGAGGGACCCTATTCTCTTCTCCCTCAGGCTCAAGGAAGCCAAGGGGAGTTACCTTTCCCGGAAAGAAACGCAGCCCCCAGCCCCCGAGGGAGCGGCCTGCTGTCAGCGTCTGTCGCTGCCC
>NW_010184252.1:0-521 GCF_000695765.1 Mesitornis unicolor
CTTGGAACACTGTGAGGAGCAGCAATGTCACAGATACAGGAAAAATGTAAAAGAAAAAACCTCTTTTAGAATGTTAAAGCTGCTAACGAACCTATGCAGAGTCCAGGCCCTATTTTAATTACAGTTCATTTTATCCACAAAAAGTACAACTAGCCAAAGTACACCTATCTAAAAGTACATCTACTAAAGGTACAACCAACCAAGCAAGCCAGCGATCCCCAATACCTCATTCTGTAAAGTGAATCAAGGATGAAAAATTCATTGCTTTAAAGTTTACCGGAGCCTTAAACCTTTGCTATATGAAACAGGCCCCTCAGCTTTTCTAGACTGGTGTTTTTTTGACCCAAGAGTGTTGCAGGGCCTCACCCTTTTAAGTCTGGGGTCTGGGGGATGCTACAGAGCCACCCCAGACCCAATTTCTGCGAATGATCAGAAGTTATTTTAATTACTTACGGGGAATTGTATGCATATGCATGTACGCATCTTTTATAACGTGTAAACACACCAGGCAAGGCGTGCGT
>NW_010184253.1:0-15876 GCF_000695765.1 Mesitornis unicolor
GACGCGAGGCCCGGCCCGGCTCGCACCGCCCCTCGCAGCCCCAGGGAATCGTGCGGGCTGCTACCTCCCCCGGCGAGCTCCGAGCGAACACCCTCGTCCCGTCGGGAATGGCGATAGCACGGAGCGGTAAATTGAGGGCGGGTTCAGCATGAAGGTGTTTGTAGGAGATACGTAACAACCTTCTTTTTAAAATACATTTTTTAACTGTGGTGTTTTGTTTTTTTCCCTCTAACACTTTGCTTGTAAATATCAATACAAGGGAAGTGCTTTAGTTGATTTAACTGCTACCAGTCGACTTTTCCAGGAGTCAAAGAACGCAGACCAGCAGCCAGGGACTCGGCTGAGGCAGTACTCGCTGAGGTGTAGAAATGGTGGTAACCTTTAAGGGCACCCTCAATGTGAGGAGATAAATCTACACGTTATCAAATCTGCTGCTTAGCTGAGAAGACTCCCCCCGGTATCACTGAGCTCTCTGAAGACATAAGGACTTAATTTCCTTCTGCTCGACAGCCCACTTGGGCACCATCTGGAAGTCTCCAGCAAAGAGGGAAAAACAGCCTTCCCTGATGAATTTTTCAGCCTATATTGAGATAAGACAGATGTTTGTCACCCGTGTATCATGTCCTTCTGTTGTCCATAGGTCAGAGATTGCCAGGCTGCGGTAATACCAGAAGATAAGCAGTTACTTCGTATACAGGCAGACATGACTGCTAAGTGCCACTTGACATCCCTGCAGCATGGCTGCCCAGAACCAAGCCACTTCTTGAAACATGTTACGTGGAAGACGTGCAGATGTTTTCATAAGAACTGGGTAAAGATGAGATCGTGGCCTGCGAGTTCACAAGCTGGTCATATTCCTTCTTTAATAATAAATAATAAAAGGTTTCAGTTGGAAAATACCTTCATAGAGTCCAACCATTTCTTGTGTCATGTTGAAAATTTTCTGCAGGATCTATTTTTTGCCAAAAAAATTTGAATCTAGGAAATCAAACCGTTCTACAAAAACAGACTGATGTATTTGAGAGTCTGTGAGAGATAACCAAAACATTAATTAAATGGAGGCTGATGTGCTTTACTTCTGTAAGATTTAAATGATTCATTTTTACTTTAATAACTATAATATGGAATTCTTTAATAACTATAATATGGAATTAATAAGCTATGGTAATGTGATGGCAAAACACAGTGTTTTCATAGCTTATTTTAATGTTTCAAAAAAATTAAGGTTTTATTTTGAAGCAAATTTTGAAATATTGTTCATTTTTTCTCATTTAGGACAAAACTGTGGTTTTGAATATTGTTATTTCCTGCAGAAATAAATTCCAAATTTGAGCTAGCTTACCACATAGGGAATAATGTGCTACAAGGCAGCTGGTTGTGTTACACCAACTGTCTTCATCATGCAAGAAATGCAGTCGTGCCATGTCAAACTGCTTTTCCCTTGCAAAGTGTAATAACTAATTTGGAAGATGCTTTTTCATATAAATTACATTGAGGTTTCAGTTTTAAGTCACCTTAAAAACTCTCTCAAGCTCAAAACAATACTTAAAAGGGTTTTTTCGGTGAGGATTTTAAGGTCTCAAGGTGTTTTGTGCCCCCAAATATTTCATCTTCATGATTTACTGTGAGGCTGACCTTGGCAGGTCGAAAGTAGGTCATAAATATTACCAGTCAGGTTATATCTTAGCACATTTCAGCCCACAATTCTGCTATCACATGCCTAGTTTTTAACAAGTACAGAGCTGTAGGCTTTCTTTTGGAGTCCTAATGCAGGAACTGGCATTTGCAACCAATTTACCATTTTTCTTGTTTGGGGAAAGACAGAAAAGATTTTATACCTTATTAAAGCTGCCGACTAGGCAGCACTGAGTTGCACCGGTGCCTGGTCCATTCTACTACAATTACAGCCAATTGTCCATGTGGGACCTTCTTCTCCACTGAACTGCTGTTCTGTGCCTCTGAAGACGACTGAAAACTGTAAGATCACTCCCAGGCATCTGCAGGGAAATCTGTGTCACAACTCAGTCTGACAGCTCAAGCCTGCACATACAGCTGAGAATTATTGTTATTAAGCATCCCAGCATGCTGACCTATTCTTGGAAATATGGCTGTCATCTAAATAAGTACGCATTTAGGATAAATGGAAATATGCATTCCTCCAGCCCCTGTGACTTGTCAGAGTCCTTTAAACCCTAGTCACATGAGCTGCTAAACAGTCTAAATAGCAGAAATTAGGTAACAGTTCAGTTGTCTGCCTCTGTTCTGCAGCATTTTGAGTCCATGTGTTTAAGGCAGCCAAAGGTCTACAGGACTTTCCAACTCAAACATTGCAGCCTGACATGTGGATCTGCAAGCATCGTCTGCAGTGTTCACAGGTTTCTCAAGGTGTCTTCATCTGTGTCACAGAATTGAATCACACATGTACCCCTCCATCCTGCCTGAATGGATGAAACATTCATTTTTTATATGAAACAACCCCCCAGGTTGGGTTGCTTTGTATAAACTTCTGTACCAACTAAATGAAGGCTGAGCAATACAGCAGCAGACAGGTACTAACAAGGCTTACATTAGGTAGATGCATAAGCTGAACATGGCATAACATATTTTCTTCTACTATTTTTATTAATTTTCCATGCTTAGATTGATTCTTTGAAAAGCTTGGTAATGTTCAAGTTTTATTTTTCTTCATTTTGAAAATACTATCATCTTCACTGGTTTTATTTTTCTCTAGATAAAAGGAAGAATCAAATTAGTTTAGCATGAGAAAAAAACACTGAACATGTTGAAGCTCATTGTCAAGCACAAGTATTTGTGTACTGATACTATAGACAACTACAACTCTTTGTTAATCTTGCCTTTTTTATAAGTAATAAGTGCAAAAAATACCACATGGACTCTATTTGTGTTCTACAGATTTTTTTCAGGTAACCTAGTAAATTTATGTTTTATATTTAAGAACAAATAACCTCCAATAATGACCTTTTATCTGTCTATTATTTTAGTTTTTATAATAATGCTTAGAGACTGCAAGCCTAAATCCATTGTGACAGCAGCTGTTCAAAGACACAGACCTGTTCAAATACCCTGGCCATTTAAAAGATAAAAAAGAAAAAGAAATAAAATCCAGGCATAACACGGGTTATGCAAATTCACATAACATCTCACTGGTAGCAAAGAAATAGAATGCAGTTTTTCTCAAGTCCAGTCAAAGGGCTGTTTGCCCTTTGAAGAAAGCAAGTTTCTTCCTAATGGCTGAGGGAAGAGGAAAGAAAAGCCTGGGATCATTTGTCTTGCACGTGGCCTAGCTCCACACCCTGCCATAGCCTAAGCACAGTTTTCAGGTACTATGCAAACACTATAATAATCTAAGTAGACAGAACTTAAAGTCATACGTTGCATTATATATCATCCAACCTATTATACAGGTTTTGAGCAACCTGGTCTAGTGGGAGGTGTCTCTGCCCATGGCAGGAGGGTTGGACTGGGTGATCTTTAGGGTCCCTTCTAACTCAAACTATTCTATGGTTCTATTTCTATATCTTTGGATGGCAAAATCTTACTTGAGAATGGCTGAAAACAATGAAAAGCCCATCTACTGCTGGTTTTGATACTGATTAAGACAGTAAAAGAGAACAATACCAATCCACCTTTATAAGTTTGCACAGTTTTTGTCAGTTCAAACCATTTTTGAAGGATCTGGCTATGGTCTATGGCTAACTGGTAAAATATCTGAATTTCTGGAGGTGTCAGATATTGAATATGACCATGCTGGGAAAGGGAAAGTAAATTGCAACTAATGCTTTCTGAGATTGTTTTCCATGCCTTTGTATTAATATCTCTTTTCCTGCATTACTGAAGCACGTTAATTTCTCTTCTGCTACTTGGTGAGTATAGTGAATAAAAATAGAAGGAAACATGCTTATTCTTAAATTTTCCCAGATCCCCTACATTAGAAAGAGGCACAGTAAGATAACACAAGACCTGTCTTATTTTTTAAAAGTAATATAGAGAGGTGCATAGGGGCAGCATCTATTGTGTACACAAAATCTCACAATTTTTGTTTGCAGACATATCCTGTGCTGCAAGATCAAGTCTTTGACAAGATAAAATTTTATACTGTATTTAGTCTGAGAAATGTCATTACATTACTGTGTATATTATGAAATGCAGGATATAATAACTAACTATAGTTTTGCATATGTTGTTTCAGGTAAGGTAATGCAATGTAATGTAATATAATAACTGTGATACACTATCCAGGATGGTATCTGAGAGCATATTTGACAAATGGGTAAGTCTTTTGAAAACACTTCTCACTTCTGTCCTTTGTGCTGTGCTACAGCCCAGCACAGACTTCTGACTCTAGGTAGGATTGTAACTTGGCATTGATGTGCACAACCATGCGATAGCCTCTGGAACTGTTAGTATGTTGGGATGTTTTACTTTTAGCATATGTGTCTGTAATTTATTCACATGCAAAGGTATATAAGCATCATTAAAATGGGAACATCATACAATTCCATATTTATCTGTACTTGGGAAAGGGCTGATTCCTCTCCATACAGCAGAAATTAGGTAGTAGGTCTACAGAGCACAGGAATTAAGTATGATCCTCTTATGTGCAGAAGAATTTTATTTCCAGTCCCATCAACACTGCTCGTCCCATTATGGCTGTGTGATAAGTCACCCTCCCACTGGCAAACTGCAGACAAAGAACATTATGTTCAGTGATGACTTAGGGGGATGACAGCAGCTAATGCTGCAGAAAGGGGTTGTTCTTCCAACCCACTCCTTCCCACCTGCAGGGCTACACAGACAGGGGAGCAGCACACCAGAGCAGCAAGAAGGGTCATGCTGGCTGCACTGACAGCCTCTGCTTGTCGCAACCCTCTGTTCCCAAAAGTGATGGGTCGCATTTGGCCAGTGACTTGACAAGTCTATTTTTGGTAACTTTTTAGCCCATGTATTCCATTCCTGTCACTACAGAGCACTCATGCAAATGTATGTATGGAGGCTGCAGTTACAAAGCTGCAATTTACTGGATTGTATTAATTTTACTACAGTAGGTTGTGACAGACAGAAACTATCATGGCAAAGATGTCTTCATTTACACAAAGGGAGACCTCTTCTGTTATTCCTAACTGGAATTGCCATTCTTGTAAGGCTTTTTCTTGTTATCATCTTTTCCTGATTGCACATCTGTCATTTCTCTCACAGTCTCAGTGCTATTTCTAGTTAACCTTATTT
The DNA here is from genome assembly GCF_000695765.1 of Mesitornis unicolor. NCBI lineage: Eukaryota > Metazoa > Chordata > Aves > Mesitornithiformes > Mesitornithidae > Mesitornis > Mesitornis unicolor. The sequence continues at coordinate 5,248 of NW_010184253.1, forward strand.
TTAGAATAATGGAGGAATTTTCAGTCTCATTTCAAAGCAGTTCACATTGAAAATGTAATCTTGATTGGCAGGAAAATTGTTTATGAGTTTTAAATTCCTTTCCAGCCCAGCTCTGTATCAGTGTATTACTGTGATTGCTAAGCACTTTCTTGTTCATCTTGAAGACAACAGCTCCATTAAAAAATCGTAATTTAATATATTCATCTCCTCCTAATCACATTACATATACTCAAGATTCCTTCCTTTATTATCTGACACAGATTGCAACTAAATTAATATCTGTATCTAAAACCTTTCCTTCTGTAAAATAATTCCATTTATTAACTAATGTCAGTCAAATGGTATCATACTAATAGCTTCTGAACAACCTTTTAGTTCTTTTTTCACCTACTTTCTTTTCTATTCCTGAATGGAGGAATATTGCAGAGGTAATTAGTTACTTCTAAACTTGTAGACACTTCTAAATGTTGGCATCATACACAATTTTCATTTGATCTCTGATTTTTAGTTCTGGGGGTGGGAGTCTGGGGGGAGCAACAGAGAAAAAGTTGTCTTAAGCTTTTATTTGAGCATATTTTCAGTTTTGATTGGAGTTACTTTTTAGCCAGAAACACCTCTGAGTCTTTGGTAATGAAACTAAGCAATATCAGGCTTAGTCAATGCCTAGATAAGATCTCAAGTTACTTCTGGTGCTTCAGTAGATGGCACCCTTTCCCCTGAGCAAGAACGGAGCTGCTGTACTCTCCCTCCTGGTACCAGCTGGAGACCGAATATAAAGGAGCAAGCTTAAAACTGAAGTCAAGGTTATGACAGCTTTTGGTCATGAGCTGTCCCATGACAGATATCACAAGAATAGCAGCATCTTGGTCAAACTCCAGTTTGGATAATTAATTGTCTGACTTGAATTCCCTTTGCCATTTCAGTCTCAATGAGCAGTCTTCTTCATTTTCAACCAGAACTTGTTTCAAGCAAAATGTCCATTGAAGCATCACTCCATTTCAGGAGTGGAAGAAGTGATTAACATAAAATTAATTATTTGTCCAGGAGAATAAAACAGAATAAGAAGACTTGTTACTCTAGCTGGTTTTATGCAAGCATCAATTTCTACTTCATGTATGTAGCAACCTTACTGATGATCTGGTGCATAGTAGATTCACTACAATATTGTAAATTGTATTGCAAAGACTGTTCATGTAGATATGAATCATGTGCATTGAAATGGCATGGTGCGGCTTCTTAAACTTAATTGCATTTGTTAACATAATGCTCAAATGTGATCAAAACCAGGCATAATAAACTGGTGATGTTTGAATCACCAGCACTTTGAAAGTAAACATTTGCAGTCAGATTGGAAGAGTGAAAATGCTGGTGGTGGCCTGTCTCCAAGATAAGCTTTACTACTGGGAGCTGCCAAGAGAGATGTTGTTGCTGAAGGATTGTGCAGATGTTGGAAATCTGATTGAATTAAAGCCTTAAGCTTAGTCTGCTATGGCTATGGGTTCTACAAGACTTCTGTGAGTTAGGAAACCTCCACATAGATGGATGGGAAAGAAAAGAGTTTTAAGGGGATGAGTTTACTGTAGATACACAGAATTTAAACTGTTTGCATCTAGATAGTGGCTGCATCTTTGTTTTAAAGACATGGAGTCCTATTGTGTGTCTCTCAGCATGTGATGCAAGGGTGGCAATAGCTAGTCTAATCACAGCCACCAGTAAAGAGGAAATTGTAATTAACTGCAAAACATAGTAGCAATGAAAAACCAGACAGACAAATTAGAAGCCTGGAGGGACTCCAGCTACTGGAAGCTGAATTTCCTGCTATAAGAATAAAAATAGCAGAAATAAATTCTTTTTCGTCTGTCTCTAGATCTTATCAGTACAGATTGAAAATGGAAAAGTGGAAACATATATTATTCTTCTGTTGATGGAAAAGATGTGAGAAGCATGCCAGTAGTACTGTGATCTTCAGTAGAATAATAATTTACAGCTTTTAGATATAAACTCCAATATCCTCCTGGGAAAGGTCAAAACAGAGCCTGGAGCTACTTATCCTTGTCAATTGACCAGTCGTAAGATGCAGGACGTATAACATGGAGAAAGAATGCAAAATGGTGCAGTTAAGGTAACAACTGAAGAGAAAAAAATCCCATTATTGGTGCGACAAACAAGTGGCAAGATCCATACAAATAAAAAAGCTGCAATGAAATAAGTGCACTTAATGCTACTGCAGCATCTTTAGAAGTAGTTCTCCTAATGAAAAGCTAATAAATATTACACTTAGTTGCTTCAGAATATATCTGCAAAAGTTATTTTGGTACACATCAGCTTTGGGAGCAAATGACTTAATTTCTTGTGATCTTGCTATTGGGTTACTCACTTAAGTTATAATATTTTGCTCTCTCCCGGTAGAGCTGGAAGATCTCGCATCGTGCTCCCATTTAATGTGCATATAGCAGTATGGATAGCTTCTACGTCCCTTATTTCCTGCAGGCAGCTATTACAATTCAAGCTTTGTCTCCCTTTCCAGATGATCTGCTCTAGCATTTGAGGTCTTTAATATGCTATTACAGATCACAAAAAACCCCAAAACCTTCTGTAAGAAATTTATAATATCTGTGTTCTCTGATATGTCCTACAGCGATCAGATATGGTGTCGTCTCTGGGCACATTACTAGAACAGATGACACAGCAAGAATGAATACAATTCTCCAATTTATTTTTGAGACTGTGCTATTGGAAATTGAGGAGTTTGGAATTCAAAAGCACTGATTTAAGATTTCAAAAGAAATGGAAAATTAAGTTCTGCCTCAGATTCAAGCCCTTTTTCCTCCTCAAAAGCCAACAAAACAAAAAAACCCAACAAATCCAAAGCAAAACAACAACAAAAACCCTGGAAGGAATAATGTCATTAGTTTCTGTAAGTATCTTGTAAGTATGAAAGAGGATTTTTGTGAAATGTTTAATAAGATGAATGGAAATACACATCAGCTTTGTTAATGTAATATTTTGTTTTTGGGGAAACCGCTGGATTTTCTTTTTGCTCCTGCATGATACACTGCAAAGGTGTAGAGCGCGCTGGCAGGTGCTCATTAATAGGTTCTACAAATCTAGAGATAAAACTTCACAAAGCAGTTTAAGACAAGGATTGAGAGATGGCTGATGTTAAGTACTGACACTGGCTTGAAAAGTTTGTAGTGCTTTTGTAGATGCAGCCCCATAGTTATAAAATACATCTTAATGAGTCCTTTTACCTATTGTCTTCATTTACCAAGTGCTGTATTCTCCTTATGTTCTGCACCTTTTCAAGCAATTCAATTGTGCTCGATGTCTAATAACTTGTCTTACTCCATCTAACCCATCTCCACAATTCAGCCATAAATCAGCCAGTGTAGAGGGTGTTGACTCCAAGATGCTGCAAAAGTCTGTTGCCAAACTCATCAACTACTTAATCAGCTCTTTGTTTGTTCAATGCAGTGTGATAGTTTACTTTGGAGTGTGTGCAGCAATGTCTGTGCATGTCAATCAGAATATTTGTGAGGCCCACTTGTTTTGAGATTGCACTGTAGAGTTTTGGAGTTCGTCCATTTGTTTTGTTAATCTCATTTAACCAACTTCTTACTCCAGTACTCCTGCTTTCCACTCCAGGTCCTTACCCTGTTTTGCTCCTTGCTTGTGTCCCCCACATGCACAGTTTCTTGATTGTCTCTGGCTTCTCATTCAGTTTATCCCAATTTTCTCTTGCAGTCTTGCTTCTTGCCAGAGCTACCTCCGAACTCCACTTATCTGGGATAGGGATCAGGGATTCCCTGCCTCCTTCTCTTATTAGTCCAAGTCCTATTGTTCATCCCATATTTTAAAATTCTCCTCCTTCTGTCAAACATGCCTGTACTAGCTCCAAATTTTCCTTCCTTCCTCTTGTCACAGACATGATCTCTCTCCAACCACCACCTCACTAGGCCAACTCTCTTTTCACAGCTCTTAAGAGTTTTCCCTTTCCCTTCTCTGTGACTGGGTATCCAGACTAATTTTCTGACTCTTGTACTTGTTTTTTCCCTGTCATTAGGGTCCTTGTGGTAGGCAGATTGCTTTCTTCCCTCCCCACCAGGGCTGCTCCTGCAATCTCGTATGCTGACAAGCAACTTGGAAAAAAATGAATGAGAGAATAAAAATTACCTGGTAATCATACTATCTGCCATGCCCATACTAAAGGTTTTTCTGATATCATAGCTAATTAAGGATCTGGTTTGTTGGCTTCCTCATTCTTGTGCTCAAACATTGAATTAGTAGGGCAAAAACTTACTCCTAGCTATGATTTCTTTGCACAGCATTGTAGATGAAGGTCCTACTTACAGATCTATACATGTGCGGGTCTGTACACTAGGTGGGATTTTAAACTATTCACAGACCACCAGCATTTAGGATTGTCAGGTTTGCTCTTGAACCCACCTATGACCCTCTCAGTGTTGTTAAGTGTGTGTGCATGTGCAGGCTCTCTGCTCAAGTACATCAGCAGCTTGTCTGACACGGACAAATATTTTTCGTTGAGCTGTGACAATGATAGAATTAACTAGTGGTCTGTATGCTGGACAGCAACGGTCTGGACTAAGGTGTAATTGTATCTTATTAATATAAGAAATTACATTGCATGAATCACAGTACACATTTTTGGTTGTATATTTGTCTTGATGTCTATGTACAGGTAAAATGCAATTTTAGCTGGGATGCTTACTACTGAATGCTGCTTTGAGAGTCTGAGAGTGAAAAAGCAGCTTCAAGAGGTTTAGCAGAGCATGGATTATTGGCCGAGATTCTTGCCAAGACTACACCAGCAAAATGTGATGACATTCAGTACTAACCCTGTGAAACCTAATTGACAGTCTCTGCTGAATGCATTAAGTGAATGTACTTAAGCACTGGAAGTCCCAAATGTCCATTTTTTTTAAATTTCCCTACTGAAAAGCTGTGTGAAGAACTGCAGCTGGGCCTTTTCTTTTTGCTTATTGTTTCTGAGTATTTAGGATGCATTCAAGTCACCTCTTGTCAAACACAGGTCACATGTCTCGGTCATATATCCAAGAAAACTGCTTAAAAATCCACTCATGGGTTTTCATGAAATCTCTCCATTCCAACTGCTGAGATTTAAGCAAGCAAAACACTGCAAAGCTCACAATGCATCTGCAGAGACTGTCAAAATTGTGCTACCACTAACACACACATTTCTCAATAGCAGCCTTCACAGGAATTGAGGACATCTCCAGGTAACAGCCAGAGTTTCTCTGCATCCCAGCATTTATAAGATAACTGTGAATAATGAATGACCCTGAATCTGTTTGCATTGACAGAGATCTGAGATTCTTTTTACACCTTCCAGTGCTACAAATAGAAAAGGTAAATACAATGGGCTTTGTGAGCTCCAAAATATAAAATCCAGAAATAAACCGTACTGTTTTGTTTAACTGATAAACGTGACTCATTACAGATTTTATTAAGTGATTGGATTTGCATCAGATGCTGACACTTGCCAGATTTGTGTTGAAAAATTATTAGAAAACAGTTTCACAGATGAGGGATCTCAGCTGCAGATGTCCTGCTATGAAAATCTGTTAGCACTGTTTTCAGCAAACATAAACTAATGACAGGAAAAGCTCAGCTGGTTCACTTACAGGTATAACTGAACTTTCAGACAATATTTAGCACATGTACCATACTAGGAGATTTTAGGTGCCAAATAGAATGTGCCATATTGATCCTCATGTTCCATGGAGGCTTCATTGCAAGGTCATATATACTCACTAATTAATGTAGAATAATTGCAAGTCTTACTACCAGACAGTTTTATGACATAGAGAAAAGGAAAGTTTAGCTACTTTTGCTTCAACATCTGGAGTTGAGTGATCCACATTGACTGGTCATGTAGTGCATAACTGAGAAAACTCTCAACAAAACCTGAGAGAAATAACAGAGCCACTTCAGAAGAGTTTTGTATATGGCTACAACCAGTCTATAATTCAATTTAATGCTCAGCAAGAAAGAGCTTAGATATAATGGAGGGAAATGAGATACACACTTACCTGAAAGCAATGTCGTGATTTCGGCCCAGCCAGCAACTAAGCACCATGCGGCTGCTTGCTCACTCCTCCCCGCAGTGGTACAGGGAGGAGAACATACAACAGATTGCTTGTGGGTAGAGATAAGGACAGGGAGGGATCGTTCACCACTTATGGTCATGGACAAAACAGACTTTACTTGAGGGAAAAAAAAATCAATTTAATTTGTTACCAATCAAATCAGAGTAAGATAATAAGAAATAAAACCAAATGTTAAAACACCTTTCCCTCACCCCTCCCTTCTTCCTGGACTCAGCTTTGCTCCTGATTTTTCTACCTCCTCCCTGCCAGCAGTGCAGGGGGACAGGGAATGGGGGTTGTGGTCAGGTCATCACACATTGTCTCTGCTGCTCCTTCCTCCTCAAGGTGAGGACTCCTCGCACTCTTCTCCTGCGCCAGCATGGGGCCCCTCCCATGGGATACAGTTGTCCTTGAACTTCTTTGATGTGAGTCCTTCCCACAGACTGCAGTTATTCATGAACTGCTCCAGTGTGGGTCCCTTCTGTGGGTGCAGTCCTTCATGGACAGACTGCTCCAGTGCGGGCTTCCACAGAGTCATGGCCATCTTTGGGTGCAGCCAGCTGCTTTGGAGGGGGGTCCTACACAGGCTGCAGGTGGATCTCTGCTCCACTGTTAACCTCCATGGGCTGCAGAGAGACAGCCCCCTGTCTCACCACAGGCTGCAGGGGAGTCTCTGCTCTGATGCGCCTCCTCCTCCTCCTTCTCTTTTCTTCTCTGATCTTGGTGCCTGCATAGTTGTTTCTCTCACATCCCAATCCTCTCTCCACTGCAGGTGCCCCAGAAGTTTTTTTGAGACACAGTTAACAGTTCAGTTTTATCTTATGCTGCGTCAGCCTCTCTTGCAAGACCTGTTGTCTTCTGGCAGATCCCTCTGCTCCTCCTGCTGTTTCCCTGCCAAAGGAAACCTATGAAACCCCCCTGCACTCTGAGATCTGCTGCTCTGGCTCTCAAGCAGCTGCTTTTGGCGACTTCACATTCTGAGAGGTAGTAAATGTTGCTTGTGTGGAGTCTATAATTTACAGTTGAGCTAACGCATACCCATAGAAAGGCTTTCAGTCTTGACTTAAAGACTTGTGTGACAGTGAACCTATCACATCTTTGATGAAGTGTTTCACAGTTAGTTACCTCAGATTTCAGTTCTCTTTTTAAATTTTTTTTTCATTTCAGCCTCTAACCATTCTATTTCATTATGATCTTACCTGTGAAACTACCCTTTCTACCCAGGAACCATCATTAGCCAAGCTGAGCTTACATGCAGTATGGCTTTGTTTTGTATAGGAGTGTCAGAGAGGAAAACTGCACAGAATTTGTAGGGGAATAGCATGTACACAATCCTAATGTACATGGTCCTGATGAGCTGGCAGCTCAAGAGGTCCCTGAGGAGCCAGATAGCCTGGCACAAGCAGGCAGGGAAAGGCAGGCAGTGACCCTGTAGCAAGCAGTGCAGGAGGGAGCATCAGGGCACTCAGCGCAGGCAGAGAGCAGATGGCATGCTCATAGCCCTGGCAAACCCACAGAGACATCAGGACTGCAGGTCCCCATGGTGATGATTTCCCCAAATTCAATTTTTTTTCCTTTTACAAGATGCTTTCTGAACAGCCAGCAGCCTTTGGTCTGCACCCCTTAAGCCGTAAGCACACTTTGCAATATTGGAGACTGTTACTTTCTCAGGTCTCTGCAAATGCCTCCTCCTGTTACTTCATTGTTTTTCTCTTGCTCAGCTACTGCTTTCCTTTGGTATGCTCAAAGCAGTCGTCTTCACAACTTGTGTCGTCGTTTTTTTTTCAACCAGTAACTGGCCATTATAAACAAATTAGTTGTTTATAATGTTGGGACCTCAGTTTTCAACCTATTCCGATACTTTCAAGACCTTCGCTGTTACCCCACATTAAACTCCAGTTCATAATAGCCGTCTGGCACAAAGCTCCTGAGTTCACAGGGCCAGTTCTCACCACAGGTTGGTAACAAGCCCCTCAGTCCAGGACTGGGGCCCTGTGAAGTTGGTGCTGAGCCTGTGGCCTGCTGCTAGCGAGGTCAGGGCTCTCCTTAATAGCTTTCATTTATTCTAGGCTGCACAGCAACAGAGGAAATTCACCTTCAGCTGGCTGTGCAACCTGACCTCCCCAGCATTTGCCATACTGACATTCTCTAAAATGTACTCCTTACATAAGTCTCTATTCCTGTGAAACTTGTTGCTCAACTGTGTTAGGGTACGTAGTGTTCAAATGAGGCTAGTGTATTGTAAGATAACTTTAATCAACCTACCTTAATCATCACGTAGCACTTGACATTTTGTCATCTAAGGTATTTATTCTATATTCTCTTTCATCTTTTTTTTCCCCCGAAAGGTTTAAGCCTGTAGTAGCCCAAAACACTGGAAAGCTCAGCCTGCTTGAAGGATGGGATTGGGTCATACATCTGAGCATCTAATTACAGTGTCTTGTTATGGTAAAAAGACAATGTTTTTTTCTTTGCTGTAATTTTATTGTTTCAAAAGATACTAAAATGTAGAAAGTATAAACCAGTATTTATTATTTTTTTAATATAGAGCACTTATAATGTATTAAATGTCAGCATATTCATATATACATACACATATGGACAAATATATGTCACCAATAAACTGGTATAGAACACATATATACATCAGTCAAGGCAAATCTAACCCAATTTGTCCTTATTCTGGATTTGCTGGTAGTATACAGAAATACTTATAGGGCCATGCTAGTAATTTCCAGTGCTAACCTATTTTCCTAGCTTAAAGCCAATCGCCCTCTCTCATTCTTTTTTGATGAGTTTTTTCCCCCTAGGTGGTCTGTGATCTGCTTTATTCTAATAAGCTGGAAAAAGCAGGTGGAGGTAAAGGAAAAAATGTATTACCAGGTATGGATATACACAGCTTAAAATTACTTATATTTCAACAGAATGGTCCAAAAATTGGGTGGTTCTGTACAGCAAGATTTCAACCCACCATCTTACGATTCTGCTTTAGATCCATTTTCTTTCTTTGCACTTGACACTGTACTTCTTGTAGAGGTTCTGTGGATAAAAATGTAAAATACTAGCAACACCATAACAGTTAAGCACAAACTTACTGTTTCCATTACCAAAGCTTTTGCTCAATTTGAATAATTTTTAAACCCAGTTTAAAAAGTTTTTAAATTGTATTTTGCTCAGATGAACCAAATGTTCCACAAAATAACGTTGGTGTCCTGGTTTGAGCTAAACAGAACTAATTTTCTATTTAGTGATTTTACTTTTCAGCTCAGTCTTTTTTAAGTGGCTGAACTTGCTGAAACTAAAGGCATTGTTTTTCCCAGACACTGCTGCTAGAAGATATGCTCAAGGTCAGTCGACTCACCATGGGTGCTGTGTCTGCACCTACTGGGGGGGAAGCAGACCCAAAACTGACCAACGAGGTATTCCATCCCACATACGTCATACTCGGTATAAAACCGAGGGATCATGAGGGTCTCAACCCTTTTTCCATCTTGGAGCCTTTCCAGCTGGAACCCTTCCGTCCGTCTCGATCCTGCAGAGGCCGAGGTCTGAGCAGAACCCTGCTAGTTCGTCTGCCTCTGATCCTGATTTGTGTGTTCTCCATCCTGCTCCCACCTGCTGCTGAGTTTGGTCTGGGACTTTTCCAGTGCCCTGCTCCGCAGAGCCTCTGGTGACATATACACGTCATTGGGGGGAGAGTGGGGAAAGGATTTTATATTGGCTTTGTATATATTTGTACCTATCTGTATATATTTCATTATTTTCCTATTTACATTATTATCTTGTAGTATTAGTATTATTGTTTTATTAAATCTGTTAGTTTTACTTTCCAACCCGTAAAGTCTCTCTCCCTTATTCTCTTTTCTCTTCCCTTCTGGGGAGGGGAGAGGGGTTAATAGAGCATGTCTGTCCAGGATTTAGTGGTCGGCCCAGCCCTAAACCACGACTTGTTGGTCACTGCACTGAACAGAAAAGCATCTCACTCCACACCAGCACTCAACAAGAATTTGCAGTTCCCGCTTTGAGATGGGCATTTGACCCCAACCAGGAAGTGTGGATGTTACTGTAATAGATATAACAGTTTATGAGACATCATTGCACAGCAGTGAGGAGGCACAAATCACGAACATCACAACTTGGAAAATCGGGACTCTTTCTGGATATTTTTTTAGCTTTAAGTAACTCCAGGTAAAAAAAAACAAACTTGCACACGCAGGACACTGTGTCTTTTGCACAAAAGCTAACAGCTTAAATATTTTTTTTCCTTAGCGCGATAAATCACGTAAAAATCTTAACCAATTCCTTTCTCACCTCGAGCTTTCCTCTTTAACAGGATTCACCTCTAGTTGAGCTGAATGTGCCATTTTTTCTTAGTGAAGACACTTCCACAGAAGTCCTTTACCAGGCAGGAGATGCAGTCGGTAGCTCCGCAGTTATTTCTGTCAGGAAACCGAAATGAGAAGGGGTGGGGGGGTCGCTCTCCCTGTAAAAACGGCCTTTC